>NC_048275.1:1129982-1131067 GCF_009762535.1 Notolabrus celidotus
AGCTGGGGTTAGGGTTAGGGTTAGGGTTAGAGCTAGGGTTAGGGTTAGGGTTAGGGTTAGGGTTAGGGTTAGGGTTAGGGTTAGGATTAGGGTTAGAGCTAGGGTTAGGGTTAGGGTAGGGTTAGGGTTAGTGTTAGTGTTAGTGTTAGGGTTAGGGTTAGGGTTAGGGTTAGAGCTAGGGTTAGGGTTAGGGTTAGGTTAGTGTTAGGGTTAGGGTTAGGGTTAGTGTTAGTGTTAGTGTTAGGGTTAGGGTTAGCGTTAGAGCTAGGGTTAGGATAGGGTTAGGGTAAGGGTTAGTGTTAGGGTTAGGGGTTATGTTAGTGTTATGGTTAGGGTTAGGGTTAGGGTTAGCGTTAGAGCTAGGGTTAGGATAGGGTTAGGGTTAGGGTTAGGTTAGAGATAGGGTTAGGGTGTAGAAGACTCTCTCTGAAGGACCAGATGTAGCTCCCTTGGGAGCCATTCACCTAGCGGTTTAAGAGTGCTCCCCTATATACAGAGGCTTTAGTCCTCATCGCAGTGGTTGCTGGTTCTGCTCCTGGCCATGACCATTTGCTGCCTGTTTCTCTTCAGTTGTTCCGAACCCACAAAGGAAGAAATGCCCTGAAGACTACTGGAGCAATGAGCAGTGTGAGACATCAGGCCTCACATGCAGTGCAGGTGTTTCTGTGGTTAAGAGTTAGTTTTACCATTCTATAATATTTGTGGAGCATTACAGGGTACTAGAGTTCTGCTGGCTCAGTGCTTTTACAACTGATTTATTTTGATGAACTTAGGTTGTGCACTGTTTACTGTGAGTCTGCATCTTCATCAGCAGATGAGAGTCAGACTCTGGCTGGACTCGGCTCCACATTCCCTTAACCCAAGAAGTTATTCAGCCCCATCTGGAATTTAACGCTCCCATTAAGCATACCCAGCATGAGTCAGCTATGTCCTCTGCCCCTTCTGTGCCGCTCCAGCAACAGTTGGTCAGTCATACGTCTCCGGCCCCGCTCGTTTAGGCTGTCAGTGGGCCAAGCTTGTGAATTGATCCCTCTGCCTTTATTGGAGCAGCAGGTAGTAAGAAGATGAACTGTTCTTTAATGAAT
>NC_048275.1:1131167-1340095 GCF_009762535.1 Notolabrus celidotus
GGCGGGCGCCATATTGGAATCGCTGAACACAACCTAACTTCTGTGGAGCTAGTGTGAGGTAAAGAGGCGGGGCTTTATCCTTTTAGTTAACAGCTACAGAGAGCCCGCCTGTCAATCATGTCAGACACGCCCTTATTTGGGCAAAACTCATAATCAATCAATCAATCTTTATTTGTATCGCGCCAAATCACAACAAACATTATCTCAAGACGCTTTTACAAACAGAGCAGGTCTAGACCACTCTATGTCAAATTATGAACAGAGACCCAACACCAAGACAGGGTAAGACTCAGTCTGACCCCACCTTAATCCATCATGAGCATTGCACCTCACAGTATTTAGCTAGTTACAGTGGTGAGGACAAACTTCCTTTAACAGGCAGAAACCTCCAGCAGGACCAGACTCATGTTAGACAGCCATCATGCCTCGACTGAGTTGGGTCTGGAAAGACAGATAGAGGGGAGTAAGAGAGAGAAGTGATAGTGATGAGACGAGTAGTAGAAGCTGTTGCCGCTGGAGTCCAGATCGTCCGTATCAGCTGGAGTCCAGATCGTCCACAGCAGGAGGACGTCTACGGCAGCTCAGAGGAATCTACGAGACAAGGGAGCTCAGGGACTCCAGAAAGGTCTATGGTTAGTAACTTTAATGGGACAGGCAGAGTTAAAGTAAGTGATGAGGGGGTTGGGGGGAAGAAGGTGAGCTAGCATCCCAGTGTGTCAGTGTGCCAGTTCCCCCGGCAGTCTAGGCCTATAGCAGCATGACAAAAGCTGGTCCAAGCCTGATCCAGCTCTAACTATAAGCTTTATCAAAAAGGAAAGTTTGAAGTCTACTCTTAAAAGTGGAGAGGGTGTCTGCCTCCCGGACCCTGACTGGTAGATGATTCCAAAGGAGAGGGGCCTGATAACTGAAGGTTCTACCTCCCACACTACTTAAGTTTCATATCTTCAAAAATAACAAGTAATAAAAAGAAGTCACCCCCGTACAGAGTGTATGCCGAGAGAGAAATAAGCTATTTTTTGAACCAGGCTGTAAACGTGTTTATTTCTGCTGTTAAGATCGTCTTCTTTGAATGGGTGTGTATGTGGTTTCCTGTGTTTCTGCAGCCAGCCTCCAGTCAAACTTCTTCTCCCTCTTCAGAGATATTCATTGTTTTGGTTTCAGGGCTGCAGCTTGACTGTTTTTCTCTCTTTAGCCCCTTTAACATTGATATTCAACCCTGGACATCTTGTCTGCAGTGTATACAACATGCAGGTGTAAATACAAGATGAAGTCATTCTGCTGCAGAGCCAGCTTCAGAGGCGTAACAGTGTCAATGTGACACTTTGAACACTGTGTAAAGTCACACAAGGTCACCAACATCAAGCAGCTGAGGGGTTCAAATCAAAGAGCAGAGGCGTACTGAGGGCAGAGCTTTGTTGCAGATTTTCATTCACCACTTTTATATGAATCTCAGCTGCAGTGAGATCCTTCTTTATCCCTAAAAACAATAAGACAGAGACTTTACTTCTTCTGTGCAACTCTGAAGCCTGAAGCCGACCTCGGATTAAACTTCCAACCAGGTTTAAAAACTCTGGGAACATCAGGGGAAACTGAAAGATATGCACATGTGAGCATAACAGCAGATCACTCACTGAGGATGGTGGTTGAATCATCATGTGTGCAGTGCCACACCTCATGTGATATGATCTCACTGGAAGCAGACTCACACAGTTCATAGTTTTACTTTGCTCTGAGAAAAAGAGGATCAAAAAGGAAGGATAAGAAAACAGTTGCTGCCGGAGGTGTTAGTCTCTTTCTTTAGTAAATCTGTGCGTGTGATTGTGCCTTCTTTCCTCTTATCAATAGAAGGATGCCAAACCTTGTTAGCCTCAGGGGTGAGAATATTCCCTGTAGCTTGAGAACATCATCAAGATCTCCATCTCCTTCTTTCCTCTGTACTGATGTGGTCCAATCATCATATTACAGATCCACTCCCGGCACAACCTCCGGTCTTAAAACATGAAGCCTGTGTGGAAGTGTTAAAAACTGCACTCCTGATAGTTTCCTCTGTTTCATGTCTAACATGAGTCTGGTTCTGCTCGAGGTTTCTGCCTGTTAAAGGACTCTTCCTGTCCCATTAAAGTTACTAACCATAGACCTTTCTGGAGTCCCTGAGCTCCCTTGTCTCATAGGTTCCTCTGGATCTCTGCTGTAGATTCCTTTTTTGGGGTCTGTTATTCATCCTTTCTTTCTTTCTTTCTTTCTTTCTTTCTTTTCTTTCTTTCTTTTCTTTCTTTCTTCTTTCTTTCTTTCTTTCATTCGTTCCTTTTTTCCTTTCCTTTTTTTCTGTCCTTTTTTCTTTCTCTCTTTTATTCCTTTTTCCATTCATTCCTTCTTTCTTTCTTTCTATCTTTCTCTCTTTGTTCTTTATTTATTTCTTTCTCTCTTTGTTCTTTCCATGTTTCTTCCTCCTTTATGTCTCCTGTTCTTATCCCGTCCTTTCCTTCTGTCATTCCTTCACCATTTATTCTCCTCTTTTTCTTTCTTCTGGTCTCCCTCTCTTCTCTCTTTCATAGACCTTTCTGGAGTCCCTGAGCTCCCTTGTCTCGTAGGTTCCTCTGGATCTCTGCCATAGATTCCTTTTTGGGTCTGTCATTCATCCTTCCTTCCTTCCTTCCTTCATTCCTTTCCTTCCTTCCTTCCTTCCTTCCTTCCTTCCTTCCCTTCCTTCCTTCCTTCCTTCCTTTCCTTCCTTCCCTTCCTTCCTTCCTTCTCTCTTTGTTCCCTTCCTTCTTTCTTTCATTTACTTTTCCTTTAATTCTTTTCTTTCTTCACTTCTCTCTCTTCTGTCTCCCTTTCTTTCTTTCTTTCTTTCTTTCTTTCTTTCTTTCTTTCTTTCTTTCTTCTCCTTCTGTCTTTCCTTCCCCATTTATTCTCCTCTTTTTCTTTCTTCTGGTCTCCCCTCTTCTCTCTTTTCTTAGACCTTTCTGGAGTCCCTGAGCTCCCTTGTCTCGTAGGTTCCTCTGGATCTCTGCTGCTGTGGACGTGGTCCAGACTCCAGCTGCTACAACTACTACTATCCGTCTCCCCACTATCATCTCTCTCTCTCTTCATCTCCCTCTCTCCCTCTCTCCAACACGGTCTCAGCAGATGTGTGTCTAACATGAGTCTGGTCCTGCTGGAGGTTTCTGCCTGTTAAAGGAAGTTTGTCCTTGCCACTGTAACTTGCTAAATGCTGCAAAGTGCTCTGCTCATGGTGGATTAAGATGAGATCAGACTGAGTCCTGTCTGGAAGATGGGACTGGATCTGATCCGGTCTTGATGTTGGGTCTTTGTTAATAGAACATAGAGTCCGGTCTAGACCTGCTCTGTTTGGAAAGAGTCTGAGGAGAACATTTGATGTGATTGGGTGCTTTATAAATAAAGATTGATTGATTTTATTTGGAGCGTTTAATATTTCAGTTTTGTTTTTGTCTTCAGAAACATCTTAAAGTGTCAGCCTGTCGTCCCTGCCTGCCTCTCTCCTGTGATGTGTGACACTCACCTCTTGACTGAGCAACCTTAGAAATGAACTGAGAACATTGTATTAAATTTATACTATACTACATCCGTCACATGGGGGTAAAAATAACTGCACCTGGTGGGAGAGACTCATCTCTTGGTGAGTAATTTAAAGGTTAAACTTCTGAGGTTAAGCTAATGTTAAACCTCATATGGAGAAGAACTGCTCTGCTCCCTCAGTAAGATGAAACCTGGTGCTCTTTGGTCGGCCTAACAGCAGGTGTGTTCCAATTACAGCTGATGGAAAAACACCTGCTGGGACGCCACAGATTGAGGTGTGACAAGAGTTGCTAAAAGTATTCAAAACCACGACAAGAGTCACAGCACCAACTTTGTTCCCCTTTGGAACAACCTGCGATCTAAACCCTCCTGCTCTGAGGCGCGTTGTGAATTGGACCCTTCTCCTCTTTAAATGCCGTCATTACAGATTTTTTAAAGTATATTCTCAGATACATCTCTGCTTCCATGTTAGCTAACAGTTGCATGGCAACCAAGCGCTCCATGTACCAATTAAGCTGTCAGGGTTACCAGTGACATTCACCTTGCATTTGAGAAGGAGGAAATGGCATCCTACGTGCTCGCAGCTTTAAACTGTGAGAGGTACTCTTTGTTTTTCAGCTGAGTTTACTTCTCTCTATGTTTCTCTGAGATTAAGGATGATAAGTGATATCTTACCTTAAAGAGGTTTATCTGTCCTGTAATGACAGATAACACTTCCTGAAATGCTTCTGTATAAATGGTAACGTTTGTAGGCTTGGTAACATAGTCTTCTTAGCTGTTCTAACCCTTTCATGCATTCAATATCTAATAACAGAGCCAAATATTTACAGGATCCATGAGCAAGTTTGATGTTGTGTTGATTCTGACCCCTTTGGATGAAAGACTACATTTCCCATGAGCACTATCACCTACTGTGGCAAAGCTCAGCAGCCTGTTGCACCAGCTGTGTGTAAGTTGTGTCCTAAGTTAGGGTGTAAAGTCCTCCCTAAACCACACGTTGAAACGAGTTGGTTTGTAACTTCAGTTGTGTCATTGTTCGGTTTCACCATCTGATAATCCTGCTCCAGAATCAAAGTTATCTAAAGAAGAAAAACTCCTCCTGCATGATAACTAACTTCAAGTTCTCTCTGACAAACTTAACCAGCAGAGCTCTGAACAGAGACACTTCAGGGTGAGGGAGGGATATCGACTCGGCTTTATTCATGGAGAATCTGACCTGAGCACAGACACTTCAGTCTACAGAAATAACCAACCTCACTGCTGACCTGGATGACCAGAAATGTCTTACTGCTAAACTCAGGAAAAACTGAAGTGATTGTTATCGGCCCCAAACACCTCAGAGAGACTTTTTCTAATAATATAAGTACCTTAGACGGCATTAGTCTGGCATCCAGCACCTCGGCTAGGAATCTAGGAGTCCTATTTGATCAAAATTTATCCTTCAACTCTCAAATTCAGCAAATCTCAAGGTCAGCCTATTTTCACTTGCGCAATATTTCTAGAATTAGACACTTCCTGTCTCAGAGTGATGCAGAAAAACTAGTCCATGCATTTGTTACCTCCAGGTTAGATTACTGTAACTCCCTCTTATCAGGCTGCCCCAATAAGTCTCTAAAGACTCTTCAGCTAGTTCAAAACGCTGCAGCTCGAGTACTGACTAGAACCAGGAAGAGAGAGCACATCTCTCCAGTGTTAGCTTCTCTACACTGACTCCCAATAAAATGTAGAATAGAATTTAAAATCCTTCTTTCAACCTACAAAGCCCTTAAAAATCAGACACCCTCGTATCTTAAAGAGCTCATAGTGTCCTATTCCCCCTCTAGAACTCTACGCTCCCAACATGCAGGCCTGCTCATCGTACCTACAGTCTCTAAAAGTAGTATGGGAGGTAGAGCCTTCAGTTATCAGGCCCCTCTCCTTTGGAATCATCTACCAGTCAGGGTCCGGGAGGCAGACACCCTCTCTACTTTTAAGAGTAGGCTTCAAACTTTCCTTTTTGATAAAGCTTATAGTTAGAGCTGGATCAGGCTTGGACCAGCTTTTGTCATGCTGCTATAGGCCTAGACTGCCGGGGGAACTGGCACACTGACACACTGGGATCCTAGCTCACCTTCTTCCCCCCAACCCCTTCATCACTTACTTTAACTCTTCCTGTCCCATTAAAGTTACTAACCATAGACCTTTCTGGAGTCCCTGAGCTCCCTTGTCTCGTAGATTCCTCTGAGCTGCCGTAGACCTCCTCCTGCTGCGGACGATCTGGACTCCAGCGGCAACAGCTTCTACGACTCGTCTCATCACTATCACTTCTCTCTCTTACTCCCCTCTATCTGTCTTTCCAGACCCAACTCAGTCGAGGCATGATGGCTGTCTAACATGAGTCTGGTCCTGCTGGAGGTTTCTGCCTGTTAAAGGAAGTTTTTCCTCTCCACTGTAACTAGCTAAATACTGTGAGGTGCAATGCTCATGGTGGATTAAGGTGGGGTCAGACTGAGTCTGATCCTGTCTTGGTGTTGGGTCTCTGTTCATAATTTGACATAGAGTGGTCTAGACCTCCTCTGTTTGTAAAAGCGTCTTGAGATAATGTTTGTTATGATTTGGCGCGATACAAATAAAGATTGATTGATTGCTGATTATCTCTTTTTACTGAGTAGGTCATGAAGAAGCATCAGAATAAACTGAGTTATTGACTTTTAAGAACATGCAAAGTGATGTCACTCTCACTTTTTCTTCTATATTCATAATTTGAGAAAGTTACAGAAGTGTTCACAGTGGACATTACGCAACACTTCATGCAAGAACTATTTCCATTTATCTCTCTTTAATACAACAAACTGAAAAAGTGACTTATGTACACATTTTAAAAAATCCCTCTGATCCATGGTTGGTAGCGCTGCCACGGCCTCCCTCCTGATCCGCCTTCCTGCAGCACAAACAAACATAAAACTAAACATTGTTAAAGTTAGAATTCTAATGAAATAATCATTTAACCTAAAACTTCCACTAAAGGTTGTGTTTGACAAGGTGAATGAGTCTTCTGCACGGATATAAACGTTGACCTTTATCCTGGTTGAGCTCTCCTCCTTCTCAGAGCTCTGCAGGTCACACACCTTTAAACATAAAACAGGAAGATGTCACAACTTTGATCCCTGTTGCTTTTATCACTACCTCAGATGGTTAAAGTGACTTTATAAAGATGATCTCACCAGCCTTGTTTGCAGGGCAGGATCTAATACTAAAATACCCACGTTGTTTGAACCAGTTTAGCATGCTAATGGGAACTAGATCACCAAATATGGTCATGGGGGAAGTGGAGAGTGGAGAAAGACAGACAAGGGTGTCCACACCACAGGCACTCTCGCCGGGTATACCTCAGTGGCATGTCAGCCTGTGCTGGAGGTCTGGATCAATGATTACCTGACCCTCCTGTCGATCCATACACGTCAAAGAAACTGCAAACCATTTCCTCTAAGGCAAGCAGGACCATCAACGCCCCCCCTATGACCTGCCTTAACCAATCATCATTCCTCATGAGTCAAGCGTCAACCTGGAGCCCTAAGCCCAACCAAATCAGAGGCAGTGTAGGGCGGGCCATGAGTCTTTTCAAAATAAAAGCCATCTAATGCTTTATAAATTGAGCTGTACCAAAAACGACCAAGGTCCAAACATTGGTGACCTTGTAGCTGGTTAGAGCCATGCATGTAGGATCATTCTTCAATCATTCATTTGCCTCCATTCATTAGTGTTAATGAATGAAACAACTAATTCTACACTACCCTAATGCAGACTCTTCATTTGTTCACAGTGCAAGAACATTATCAAACCTCCTGTGCAGGAACCATTGACTGTTGTTTTCAACTCAAAGGTGCTTTTATTGGAAGAGATTGATGGAGTTTGGCGGGGTGGATCTGTAGTATTGACATCCAACCTTTCTGCTGCACAAAACACACTTCAAGTACTGATACAACATCAAACACTTCCTCAGGTGGGTACGGTACTAGGGGTGGGAACCGAAAACTGGATCCGACTTAGAACCGGTTCCAATTGATCAAGTCCATTGGGATTGTACACCTCAGATGTTATGGATTCATTTCCCAGCACGACGTCACGTCATAAAAACACTTTGAAATCAGATTTTGCTCGCCTGAAAAACCCTCTTCTTCAGCCCTGCTCAGAACAGGCTGTTTTCTCTCTGACCACGCCCCCTCAGGAAGTGGGTGTGGCCTCGGCTGTCCAGCACGTTGATCTAATGTTTACATGTTGGCTGAATATACACGGCTGCTCACAGACCCGCGTTACTTCAACCCTCTGAATCTGATCCAGAATCTGATCCTGACGGAGAGGCGCCTGCAGCAGGACCTTTCTGAACCATTGGTCACAGATTTAGTGTTTCTTGTTGTTTTATTTGCCAGCATGTCGACGTGTGTCTTGGTACACAGCTACCAACATGTAGCTATGTGGCTATGCACCTGTTCCACCTACCTCTCCCCTTTCAGAGTCTGGACGCTTTCCATCAGGCTCAAGGGGCCAGGTCTAGACTCATGAGGCACCGAGAGCGGGTAAAATGCCTCTGCGATGACCCCCGGAGGAAAAGCGCTTTTCCTCTCCAAATTCAAAGTCTTGTCCTCCAGGCTCGAGGGTCCACGCCAGAATGAGGTCAACCTATTGTTCAGTATGTTCGAGTTGAATATGTTCATGTTCAGTCTTGTGCAGACATCATTTGGGGAAAAATAAAGTGGTTCCTTTTGGTGCAGAAGACTGAGTAGAACTACTTCTTACCTCCTCAAAAAAATACTCAGGAATCTTTAGGAGAACTGATAAGGAAGTGGATTGATAAGCAGAATCGGCATTGACATTGATAACATCTTATCATTTCCCACCCCTACTCAGTCCACAACAGATCAGATTCTTGTGTCAGTTTGAAGCAGAGACTCGTGGCTGTGGAGAGTTTAATGACGCCTGTGTTTATGCCACGCCCCTTTTTACAGCACCAAATAAATACGTAGAAATAAGCTTATAAGAAAAATGAACACCTGTCTTTAAAACTGCATGATTAGTACTTACTATAATGACAGAAAGCATGTTTTAAAAAATGTATTTAACATGTATTTTAATTTTAAAGTTTGACCCATGTCCCATCGGTTCATATGGAGGAGGCAGGCTAAGTGGCCAGACAGCAGGGGAAGCTCTAACAGTCTGTGGGAACAACTTTTTGGTTTTGTTGACTTCCCAATCAGGACTCTTAAATGTCCCCTGGTGGCCAAGGCGTGTAACTGCACCACAACTTAAAATAAATGCCAAGTAACCTCTCATTAAACATTCTTGTTCCTCCTCACTCCCCCTCCTGAACCACCTTACCCAGCTCCCCTCCTCGCCCCCCTCCTCGCCCCCTGCAGAGAACAGCTTAGGTCATTACAGTCTGCTGTCAAAACCTGTGACCGCTCCGCGTCGGAGCCGCCAGGATTAAGGGCTGTGAAAACAAGAACAAGAAGGGGAAGGAGGTGAAAGCTGACAGAGGGAGCAAGGCCTTAAATATTTTCTCTTTCTTCCCCTCTTTTTTTCCCTGCCACAGTTGACCGCGTGCTGATTCTTGCAGCTACTTTGCGGCGGACTGCACTAATGTGAAGGGATATGGGGTCACATGGAAAACACGGAGAAGGAGGCCGGTGCACCGAGGGCTGGGAGCGAACATCTCCTGACTGTCGAGTGGAGCTATCACTGCTCCCTGTTTAGAATAACACAGGTATGAAAGATGCTTACAGGGAGTGTTTTTGAACTGAGTATAGAAAATGACTCAGAATCTGATCTGTTAGGATCAGCCTCTCGTCACCACAAGCTCCCATGTTCCTCAGCTGCTCTAATGGCGCTCTGCTTACTCACTGAATCCTGAATTACCCCATTAAACAAAAGAGCGTCAACACTATTATCTATTCTTGTATTTATTTGGATCCTGATTACCCCCTACAGGAAGCAACTTCACTTCATGGGGTCCCCAAATGTATACATGGCATTAAAACACAACCCCATTAAACATCCCAAATAAACACTAAAGATCAGATCAAAATACTCCAACACTACACCGCAGGCAAGAACCAAACCACCATAACACTTAGAAATGACTACAGTACTACTGAACGGGGTGAGCAGTCTCTGGGACGGCCTTCTTCATATTACAGTAACTCATGACGACTCATATTAGCACCTGAAGCACATTACCCATGGTGCACTGCGTGACGCTCACTCGTCTGTTTTCACCAGAGTAACATTTTTAAAGCCTGATGGAAAATGAAATGGGAGCGTGGTGATGCTGAGATGCAGAGGTTTGTGTCACACAATTAAATAGTTTTTCAATAAATGTCTGATGTTTCTGATTCACTGATACCAAGGAGTGAATAAAGGGACGACTGAGAGTCACGTCATGTGCAGATGTCCTATCCAGAGCTGTGATTCCTTAAAGCTACTTTACCAGACTTTAATACTCATTAGATCACCTGTCAGGAGGTTGTAACTGATACTGATGCTTCTTCATGACTTACTGAAGCAAATCAGACTATCAGCAAAGACTGGTGAAGACTTCAATTATGAATCCTCAAAGCTGCTATGAGGGGTAGATGTTGGATCCATGTTAAAGGTGACATATCATGCAAAATGTTCTTTTTAATGGTTCTCTCCCTGAAATCTGTGTCCCTGTCTACAAACCCCCTGAAAAGTCAAAGACTCCATTCTGCCCCTGTTCTGATTTCTCCACCTTTCTGTAAATGTGATCTGAAACCAGCCGTTTCAGTTTTCAGTGTTTTTCATACGTCACAACGCCATCCGGTCTGTATCAGGAAGTCAGAGCTCGGAGCTTGTTCAGCCCATAGACTGTATAAAATACAACTCAACCCCTCCTCCGTTTTTCATTCCCTGCACACATGTGTGCTAACAAGGAGCTTAGGAGGGAGGCATGCTAGTTGTAGGCTGTCTTAATAAACACAAAGGTCGCTTTGACTCCCCACGTCTGCAGATTTGAAGATCTAGTGGAGGATTTTTATTTATCATGGAAAAGTGCTAGCGCTAGTTAGCATAGCCACATAGCTACATGTTGGTAGCTGTGTACCAAGACACACGTCGACATGCTGACAAATAAAACAACAAGAAACACTAAATCTGTGACCAATGGTTCAGAAAGGTCCTGCTGCCTTTCTGGTAGAGGTCGGTTTTACTCCCCACGTCTGCAGATTTGAAGATCTAGTGGATGATTTTTATTTATCATGCATAAGTGCTAGCGCTAGTTAGCATAGCCACATAGCTACATGTTCATAGCTGTAGCTGTAGCTGTGTACCAAGACACGTCGACATGCTGATAAATAAAACAGGAAACACTAAATCTGTGACCAATGGTTCAGAAAGGTCCTGCTGCAGGCGCCTCTCCATCAGGATCAGATTCTGGATCAGATTCAGAGGGTTGAAGTAACGCGGGTCTGTGAGCAGCCGTGTATATTCAGCCAACATGGAAACATTAGATCAACGTGCTGGACAGCCGAGGAGGCCACACCCACTTCCTGAGGGGGCGTGGTCAGAGAGAAAACAGACTGTTCTGAGGAGGGCTGAAGAAGAGGGTTTTTCAGGCAGACCAGAATCTGATTTCAAAGTGTTTTTTTGAGCATAAACTTTGAAGACATGTTTTGGGGACCTCTTAGACCAATATATGTTGATGAAAAAAGCGTGATATGTCACCTTTAAGGTAATAAACAGTCCTCTTAAAAAAGGAAACTTCTGTTACATTTCAGAGCCGGTCCTGCAGCTCTATTCTGGAGTCTATACGTCTGTATTTGATGCAACTTCACTAAATCCAATTTTTGAAAGAATACTGTGAGCAGTTCATTCTTGTTCTGCACATTTAAAGCAATGCACAGTTAAATTGTGCAACTTATTAGACCCGGTGTGTGTGTGTGCAGTAAACCTCTCAGAGCCGAGGCTTCATGCAGGATGAGAGCACATTTTCAGAAACAGAGATCTGGTAGTAGATGTGGCAGTTTGTCAAAGAGGTGTGTGTGTGTGTGTGTGTGTGTGTGTGTGTGTGTGTGTGTGTGTGTGTGTGTGTGTGTGTGTGTGGCATATACAGGAGTGCATTTATATTTTCATTCAGAATTTGTCAAGCTTGACAACGACAGTAAATTGCATTCTGCATCAGACACACTGGTGAGTTGAAGGGTTGAGACAGCGCTCTTACATGTGTCTGCTTCTCTTGCTGTAAATATGAGATGTTGTCTGAAAGTGAGATCAAGCTGTGCGAGGCGTCAGCTGGCAAACACAGAATATTTGACTTTATCTTGACTGTTTATTCCTCGTGTTGACACCACCAGGGATTCTTGATTTGAGCCCAACAAAGGATCCCCGTCTACCTTTTCCCTTTGTCCCTGCAGGAGAGCAGCATTCCTGATCCTTCCTGATTAAATGCACGATCCCAGCTGGATGCATTCGTTCCTTTGCTTCTGATTCAACCAGCTGCAGAGAATTGGAGCCGCACCATAACTCCAGTACCCACCTACATTAATTTGAAATGAGTGTGAAATCATTTTAGTGTTTGGACCGGCTGTCCTGTGGCGTGGGCCTGTTTGGTGTTTTATTTACCGTCACCCCTGTGCCCAGAGCTCTGTTAATCCTCTGTTTGTGTTCAAACACCTCAGCTGCTTGCTCTGCGTCAGTCTGACTCCGCGCTGGCTGCTGTGAACGGTCTGTCTAGCTGGCTGCCGTTGGAGCTGATCTGGCAGATGGCCTGCTGTTGGGATAGAAGCCTGATTCCAGAGCTGTTTGATAGAGGATTTGATTTGAATTGTCTGTCTAGCTCTGACTGTCTGTCACCGAGCAGGGCTTCTCTTTGTCTGTGAGTCTGTCTGCTGTCTGAGTTACCAAGGATCTTTTACCCGTCTGTATAAAAAGCTTTAATGGTTTTGAAACATTTCCTCCATTTGATATAAATCTCCTGAGCGGTTTTGAAGTCTGTTTCTTTGAAGACCTGAGGTTTTATAAATCCGTTGTATGCAACAGATTACAGAGACTGTACCTTTCACTCTCCCACCTCTTCCTTCACTGTGTCGCCTCCTGTAGGCCGGACAGGAGCGCTGGTGCTGACCCTGTTCCTCCTCCTCCTCCCCCTCCTCCTCGGGGTCACCAGCAGGCCCCGTGTTTTGGCTCAGGTCCTTCCCCTCACCCCGCTCTGAATGGTTCCCCTGATTATCTCATAGTTTTGCTGGATATTCCCTCATCTCCCCTTTAAAAGGACTTCATTACTTCCAGCTCCCCAAACTTGTCAAAACCAATTTGCTTTCCTATTATTCCCTCAACTGATTCCACCATGACCCCTCCTCACGTCCCCCCCTCCACAAATCCTCGACCCTCTGCTTCCCTCAATCCAAACTCCCAACGCGACCTGTGCAACCCCTAAACCCGCTCTACCCCCATCCTGTGGACTCCTGTGATTCCTTTAGACCCCGCCCCCTTCTGCAGCACTCCTATCTGTCTAAACTGAGGCAACTTGTCTTTCATCTCCTGGCAGAACTTTAGACAGAGGAGCAACAAACCAGCCCGCCGTAAACACACTAACAAGCCTTTGTGTGAATGAAAGCAGACAGTGAGTCACTGACTACTAAATAAAACCTGTGTAACAGAGATCAACGGACCTGAAAAACAATTGGTTGCCAGCTCTGGCAGCACTTCCACCATCATATCCTGCACAGCCTTTCAACCCCTCCCTGCACCCCACCCCATCCATCCCTTTCCCGTCAATTAGCGCCTCACCAGTGACAACACAGAGGATCTTCATTAGCGGAGAATGCTCAATTATATCAGTTGATATTCCTTTCCAAAACTAATTATCTCAGTTGAATGGCACGGCTGACTGAGCCTGCCCTCACCCCGGGGCGCAGCGGTTACTGATGTGATTTGGTTTTGGCTCCGAGCTCTGCTTTCCTCTCCTCTCTTTTGTTCACCTCGTTTCCTCCTTCACTCATTTAACACAGCCGGTGCTGCAGAAAACACCCCTTCTTATTTATCTCTTCTACATCATTTTATTTCACTGTTTTTGCATCAAAGATTGCACTGTTAATCATTTTTAAATGTTGCAAATCTTTGCAAATAAAACCTGAGTAGCTACAGGATCCTGTGATATCCTGAACTTGTGCAAGTTTTGATTTCATTCAAACTGGGATACTTCAGCTTTGAAAGGCCACAACAGTCATATTGCATGGATGCATTAAGGACCTTATATAATGCCATTCTGTGTTGCTCTCCTCTCTCTCCTATGGATGCCTGAGGATAAATAATGCTATCTCTTTGCTTCAACCTAGCTTTGACCGAGGAGGAAAATACAGGAGGACTTTGCCCCCAAAGCGCTCACTTAAAGGAAAATACACTTATTGTGATTAAAACATGAGCATCATATTTTCAGGCTTTAAAACTTGTACTTGCACTAGCTCTCAAAATCAGCTTACTTTGATACAAGGAAGAAAGTTGGGTTTCTTTCTTTGAGTAAAGATTCATATTAGTATTTAAAGGTTGTTGTAACCTTCGAAGCAAGGAAGAATAAATCAATCAAGCAATCAGCTCTTATTGTACAGAGCAACAGAGGATTCTTTCAGTAAAGTTGTAATATTACAGGAGCAATATCCTAAAGGTCAGTGTTAATTTAGTCTTAGTCTTTAGACCAGGCATGTCCAAAGTACGGCCCGGGGGCCAATTGCGGCCCAAGGTCCATTTATTTATGGCCCCAAGCTTCCATCTTAAAATGTGTTATTTATAGCACAGATATTAACTACATTCTGAATCATTTGTACATTTGCAGTTTCTTTAAAGAGCACAGACAAAACTAAAGTCAATCCAGAAACGTCTCAAAGAGCTTCACATGGACGACCTCTCTAAAGCCAAAGCTCTGGGGATTCTGCAAGACGGCAATAAAGAAGAAACACAAGAACTCTTAAAGCTGACAGTTTTTCAAATTAATGTTTTTATCATGATGTGAAAATGTTCTTGATGAACACTAAAAGTTCAGAAGACACAAATAAGGAAACAAGACAAAATCAAAATCAGGAAATTTTACAGAAAAGGGAAAAATTTGGTGAATAAAAATAGTTCAGAACGCAGGAAAATAATGATTTAGTTCTTAAAATGTTGTCTGCTGATCAGAAAAGTCTTAAAAACAACATGAAACAGAAGTGATGAAATCCAGATTGTGATCCTGCCATAGGAAAATAATGAGACACAATGAAAAACATTTATCTCCAGAAGAAGATAAAGTCTGCTGATGTTTACGTGGCTTGTGGAGAACTGAAGACTTCCTAGTTACTGATTAGTTGAGAACAAAATGTAAATAATTGTTAGTTAATGGATATTTCATATTTAACTTTTAGGATTCCTAAGTCTCAGTAGGAGCCACTGGCCCCCGAGGTATTCTGACAACATCAGATGTGGCCCTCTTTGAAAAAAGTTTGGACACCCTGCTTTAGACGAACATGCCGTTTAAGTCCATTTTAGTCTTTTCAGCCCTTTATAGTTTTAGTCTAGTTTTAGTCGACAGAAACTCAAAACATTTTCATCTTTAACCCTCCTGTTATGTTCATTTCTTAGGAACAGCAATAATGTTCGTGGGTCAACTTGACCCGGGGCATTTTTAATGATTCAAAAGTGTCAGAACCCAAAAAATCCCAATAAATGTTTTTAAAATCTCATTTTTAACTCCATTACTAACCATTTAGATCAATGTTCAGTGGATTGATGTTCTTTAATTCTCTCAGATCATAGTTCAATGAGGATAACTCACTTGTTTTCATAAATATTCATGTTAAAACTTTTTTATGTAAAGTGATTGTGGTGAAATATGTCGCTCAGTTGCAAAGAAACATTTAATATTTACCAATTCTGACCTCTTTTAGCCTCCACTTTGACTGCCGGGTCAAATTGACCCACGAACAGTATCTATGTAATATAAACATGCAGGGGAGGGTGCAAATGTGTGAGATGAACCATTTTCATTTTCTATGTTGTTCAAGCTAATTAAGCCGAGCTGAAGAAGTTTCATACTGAAAAAATACTTTTAACAATTTTGTTTAGATTTTTTAACTTTAAAATGGGTCAATTTGACCCGTAGCATAACAGGAGGGTTAAAATAGTTCATGTAGTGGATCAGATATCGGTATGAACGTTGTACCAAGTGTTCAAACAGTCAATATTTCACTCCTTTAACACTTTGTGTAATATCTGAAGTTAAATATTTCAGCCTGTCTCTGCTAAAAAGTCAAAAGAACACATTCTCTCTGTGACCACTGTGAAGATATTTTGATTCTCCTGATTCAAATAAAAATGCCATTAACACAATATAAGGACTGTATTGCACTTTTACAACTGTCCCTGAATGCACCTTGCAGTGACAGGCGCTCTGGACAGACAGTCAGTTCACGGCACTCTGAAATACATCTTCATCTTTGATGAGGAGGAGTTGATCCAAACTTACTGAATGTGTCTGATGTTTCACCAAACTGGATTAAATCAAGCTGTAGACGGTAACCACGGCAACAACGTCAAACATCAAATATTAAATTTGGGTGACTGCTCCTCTGATCCCCCTCAAAATAACATTTAGGGTAATCATAGATGGAAATGATGACTCCATCATTATGAATGTGTCACTCTATCTTCATACATGTGTGTTAAAGGGGCGGCAGTAGCTCAGTCCATAGGGGGCTTGGCTTGGCAACTGGAGGGTCGTCAGTTCGAGTCCCAGCATGGACGAAGTCTGGGAAGTGGACTGGTGGCTGGAGAGGTGCTGGTTCACTTGCCTGGGCACTGCCGAGGTGCCCTTGAGCAAGGAACCGAACCCCTAACTGCTCGGGATGCGCTGGTTGATGGCAGCATCCTCACTCTGACATCTCTCCCTAAGAGCATGTCCACTAAAATTGTATCTATATACATCAAACTGACCCAAAAACATATAACACCAGTGGAAAAATTGAATTTCCCACTGGGGATTAATAAAGTACGTTTCTTCTTTCTTCTTCCTCTTCTTAATGTATGACTTTATTCTAGTCTCTTCTATCTGTAATACCCAATCTGGCATCCAAATAATGCACAAGCAGTCAGACCAGATGAAGTACAACACATTCTGGTGTTTTAATCAGTGAAGTTGTTAGTGATTGTAGTTTCAGGGTCTGTTAGCTTTGCTTTCCAATATAAAAATACTTGTAGACACAGATCTGCTCCTCCTGTAAAAGACATCAAATTAGCAGAAGTGTGTTAATCCTCCAAACAGCTCTTCACAGTCCTCTCTCCATACAGTCCTGCTCCTGCTCACCCTGTGGGGATAACAAAAATAGGCCTCCTGTGGAAAAGCTATCGCTGTAAACACCTTCTTCACAAGAGAGCGGAAACAGGGAAGGAGGTGAAAACTGCAGAGAACATATGGTGGAGATGCTCGACGCTGTACGTTGGCTCAGAGCGTGTTTACTTGGAAGTGATCCATCGATAATTAGTTATGACATCTGAAATGTGTTGTTTATTGGGAACACTGCTCACATTGTTTATGAAGCACGGTTGGCAGCACGGTGTTGTTACTGATTTAAAAAGTACTTAAAAGTATGAAAGTGCAAACAGCCAGCACATAAAGCAGCACTTTGTTAGAGGTTATAGCCGAGGTAATTACTGCAGAACAGAGTGCAAAGAGTGCATTGTTGTTGTTGTTGTAGTGATCAATTTAAAAAGAAGAGGTTCATTTTCTCTCTTCTCAGGCACATTACTTCCACGCCAATTACTTTGTTTCACATTTCCTCCACTCATAAGGGGAAACATTATTCAGCCGTCTAAACGTGTGGTAGACTTTCACAGTGGATGAACTCTTCCCTGTCAGCGCTGCTCTCCCTCTGTGGGCTCCTCTCTGCCCTCGAGCCAGGGACCGGCCTCACAGAAGGTGGGCCATTTAGTCACATTTCAAAGTAGCTCAGGCAGAGGAACACACTCATTAAACATAATTCTTCTTCTCCCCTCTCTCCCCCCCCTGGCTCCCTCTCTCGTCCTCTCCCCCCCCTCCCTCGCTCTCTGCATCTCTCCTCTTCCCCCTGTTTCAAAGACCCAAAAAGCCCTTATGGTACTGTGTCCGGAGTCCGGAGGTAGATCACTTTAATTCTGCTTCACAGATCTTTTTCAAAAAGACCTGAGACCCGGAGACCTCAGAACCGGTGACCGTTGGGTGAACCCGGGCCGACCAGCCAGGACCCGGGCGCTTGTAAACACAGCCAACGTCTCACACGCTCTCATTCCCCCCGAGCGCTTTTGTTCCCTCCCCACAATGGCACAAGTATTTGATGTTGGGCGGTGTGCGTTCTCTGAGCTCGGATGTGTTTGTTTGTTTTCAACCACTGGTCTGCGTGTCCGTTCCAATCAGGGCTATCGGCTGTCACTCGGCTGGGAGTGGATGATCAATGGTTTTAAAGTAGATTTCTGGCCTGGACACGCAACTTGTTAAGTTGTTTTTTTCAGTGTTTGTTCCTGTGAGGGACTGAGTCCAAAGCTCAGTGCTGCCAACACAGTCTGCTCTGATTCGTCTTGGGACGAGTGAAAAGTGCTTCTTCTCCAGGAGGGTTCAGTCTGAGACCAGCAGGGCGGTGTACTGTACACTACAAATCAAGTCCAGCAGACCCCGGCTCTCTTTGAGTTTGCTCCATCAGCAAAAACCTTAAACCCAGACCAAAGTCATGATGGTAATCAACCTTCTGTGCTAACCCCAGGCTTTGTTTTCAGGCTGTGTGTATCCCAGTTAAAGGGGTGGAAGGACGTGCTGTTTGAAGGAAAAGAAGACAAACACTTAAATCAGGTTATCAGGATGAACATGCTCAACAATGAAGGAAATCAAAATACTCAGGACAGTAAAAACAAAACTGCAGCTGCACTTTGAGCTACTGAAGAATGATGTCCTGTGGATATTTTTGAAAACAGTTTTAAGGTACATTTGGACGAAGAGTTCCGGGGTCTTTTAGCCCCCAGAACTACTTTCCCCTGAACTATAAGGTTCCTGGTCCCCCATTGTTGTCTGCTTTTCGACCACGGGCTGAAGTCCCGGGTAGATTGTGTAAATCAGGCCAGTGACGTATGGAGAAAAAAACACTACACCACCAGACCAGTAGAGGGCAGTAAAACAAAGAGGAATGCCATTCATCACAGATGACACCATAGAAGCAGACGGACAGGCAGGTATCATTATGAGCAACACAACAGTTAGCCTGTTAGCATGAAGAGACTCAGCTGGTCTGTTTTAGATGGTGCTATATTTCATCACAGAATCAACACGTGAGAGGAGATAAGCGCGAGTAGCAAAGACGTTTCAACACGGCTTTAAAATCCTTTTGAACTCAAAAAGCCGTGATCGCAGAGATCGACCGGTGTTTTGGTTTAAACAGCGACCCTGTTAACTGGAGACTCTCTGCCGGATGCATCCCTCATAAACGTTGACAAAAAATTGACCCAAAAAAATTTACAAAGAAAATTTTGAAAAAATTTACAAAGAAAATTTTGAAAAAATTTACAAAGAAAATTTTGAAAAAATGTTTTTTTAAAAAAAAAACATTTTGAAAAAAACATTTTTCACAAAAAAAATTTTCACAAAAAAATTTTCACAAAAAAATTTTTCACAAAATAAATTTTCACAAAAAAAATTTTCACAAAAAAAATTTTCACAAAAAAAAATTGACAAAATAAAATTTGACAAAAAAAAAATTGACAAAAAAGTTGATCCAGAGCCTGTCGAAAAAATTAATTTTCCTCAAATTTGAAATTTGGCTCCAAAAGCAGAAAAACCTGCGCCTGCGGTTAAAAACATGGAAAAAGCAAAGAATGAATCAACACAACAGTTAGCCTGTTAGCATGAAGAGACTCAGCTGGTCTGTTTTAGATGGTGCTATATTTCATCACAGATGGATTCACTGAATCAACACGTGAGAGGAGATAAGCGCGAGTAGCAAAGACGTTTCAACACGGCTTTAAAATCCTTTTGAACTCAAAAAGCCGTGATCGCAGAGATCGGCCGGTGTTTTGGTTTAAACAGCGACCCTGTTAACTGGAGACTCTCATCCGGATGCATCCCTCATAAACGTTGACAAAAATTTGACCAAAAAAAATTTACAAAGAAAATTTTGAAAACATTTTTTTTTGAAAAAAACATTTTTGAAAAAAAAAAATTTTGACAAAAAAAAATTTTGACAAAAAAAAATTTGACAAAAAAAATTTGACAAAAAAAAAATTGACAAAAAAAAAATTGACAAAAAAAAAATTGACATAAAAAAATTGACAAAAAAAAAATTGACAAAAAAGTTGATCCAGAGCCTGTCGAAAAAATAAATTTTCCTCAAATTTGAAATTTTGCTCCAAAAGCAGAAAAACCTGCGCCTGCGGTTATAAACATGGAAAAAGCAAAGAATGAATCAACACGTGAGAGGAGATAAGCGCGAGTAGCAATATCTGATGAGGATATTTTGAAATCTTAATAAAAAGTAAACTAGCTTGCATTCCCAGGAACTCCCTCTGTGTTTCAACAGCTGTGTAAACTCCACAAACACTGACACGTTCAGCTGAAGGTCTCCAGTTTACAGGGTCACTTTTAAAACCGGAACACCGGGAGGAGAGACGCATTCACGGTGGGCTGAGAGAAGACTACTGTTACAAGCTGCTAAATCAAGAGAATCACAGCTTCTTCTTTTGAAAAGTACACACACATACAAAAAAGATAGAACAAATAAAAACTAATGAAAGAAAGAGAAATCAAGAGAATCACAGATGGAAAAAAGAATGACTGTAAATAGTTTTTGGAAAAATTTGAAAAAACTATTTTGAAAAAAAAAATTTTAGAAAAAAAAAAATTTGAAATTTTTTTTTGAAAAAATTTACAATTTTTTTTTGAAAAAAATATAAAAAAGAAAGAAAATTTGACAAAAAAAAATTAACATTTTTTTTTTTTTTTTTTTTTTTACAAAAAGTTGACCATGTTGAAAAACAAAAATTTCCTTAAACTTGAAATTGTTCAGAAAAACCCGAAAAAAACTGAAAATTTTGTGCCTGTGGTTAAAAACATGGAAAAAGCAATGAAATGAATCAACACAAACACTGACACGTTCAGCTGAAGGTCTCCAGTTTACAGGGTCACTTTTAAAACCAGAACACCGGGAGGAGAGACGCATTCACGGTGGGCTGAGAGAAGACTACTGTTACAAGCTGCTAAATCAAGAGAATCACAGCTTCTTCTTTTGAAAAGTACACACACATACAAAAAAGATAGAACAAATAAAAACTAATGAAAGAAAGAGAAATCAAGAGAATCACAGATGTGTGTGATGTTATTGTGGACGGAGGGAGGAATAAAAACACTGAGGTTAATCTACCAATCAGACACGTTCAGCATTGCAGGCCCCGCCCCCTGAAAAGTCCTGGGACCTTTGGAAAGTACTACCCCTCTAGCAGGGGCTTTTTAGGGGGGAGATTGTCTACCCCTGAACTTAATGTAGACCCTGGGCCCACCGGTCTAAACACACATAGTTGCCCATCTTATCTGTGTGTTGGCGTCACGTCTGCACGTAAACAGAGTTTCCGGTCGCTGAAATAAGAACTCTGTTTTGTCTTTATTCATGTGGACAGTAAAGTCAGAAAGTTTTGGGACACGCTGTCGTACCTGCACATTGTTGTTGACGTACAGTATGTGGTATGTGGTGCATGCACAAAGATGGCGAGGTGTTCTGACCTGACAGACTGATTCACATTATCGCCCCCTACTGGCCTGGCATGCTAATGCAGGTGTTTTCAACCATCTCTGTGTTATTGTGTGGACACAGAAATAAAAAGTGGTGTGGACAAAAATGTCTTTTGAGAGATGGAGAGAAAAAAAATCTGTTTTTAGAAATAAGCATAGACATGTGGAAGATGTTAATTTCATCTCTCTCTCTAAGGCCATCGGTTAATTTGCAATGTGTCAAAGCCAAACTGAAGAGCCATTACTGCTACCTCTAAATTTAACCCTTTGGTGTAATGGGACTTTGCACAGAACCATTTCCTGTCCTCTCTTTATTACAGTTTCTCTGATTACTCTAAGAGACCTAAATACATTACGCTGATGTTACATGACGCTCACATGTCGGTTGTTGCTGGAGAGTAACAACTTACAGCCTGATGGAAAATGAGATAGGAGCCAGTTATCTTGTGGTATCTTTTAATTACTCTAGAAATTAACATTTTAATAGTAATGATTGCTGATACTGGCTGCACCGGACACAGGGGAGTGCCAGTACCTTATTTTTTCTAATTAAAGCACTGATTCAAATAAGGGTATGACTTTTGGCTTAATCTTAGATTGTATTAATGTTGAATGAAACCACTCATTGTTTGTGTGTGTGTGTAGCTGCAGTGTTGTAAAATGTGTGTCATTATATCAGGGCAAAGCAGAAGAACATAAAGCATAGTGTCACGCTCCGTCCTAATGTGCCCTGCGAGACCAGAACTGCCCACAAACTGACCCAGATTTATCCTCAGAAAGCGCCTGAAACACAGAGACTCCTGGAAGTTAACCTCGTTAACACACAGAGACTTAAATCATCAAACAAAGATCAACAAAGTCTCTGTATGAGGAGCACAAAACACGCCGCTCCCCTCTCCAGAAACCTCTCTCCCTTCTGAGGTCAGTGCTGAGTTTCTTGGCTCTCGTTCAAGACCAGGTGCACACCTCAGCATCACCTGCAGAGCTCCAGATAACGGGAGGGGAGGAGGGACAAACAGGACAGGGGAGTCATGCATCTGCAACAAAAGTGTTCTGCAGCTTCTTCACCTTCATCATTCTTTCTGTGTGTGCATGATCCTAAGTGTGAAATCAAAGGTGTGACCAGGAGCAGACATGAAGCAGGGGATGTCACACTTCCTGCATCGCTTCCTGAAAGCGTTTAAGTTCCTGTGATGTGATCCCTGTATGTCTGCTGCGACTGTAGATTCATTCATCAGCATTACTCACAGTTAAAAAAACAGGGGGGGGGGGGTAAATTTAAGATAAGATAAATTTACTGAACAAGGAACATTTGAGTGAGATAGAGGGACAGAATCTGGAGGAGGAGAAACGGTCCCTGGATTCCATTATTGCATCTCAGGACATCAAACTGAAAAATAAGATGCTGTTGTCTCGCAACCTCCAGACAAGCCTGGACGAGGCCAAACAGGAGCGTGATGAGATGGCAGAGAGGATGAGGAGACAGGATCAGGAGCTGGAAGACTTGAGGAGGGAGACCAACACCGACGTGCAGCTGGAGGACTTAAAGAACCAGCTGCAGGCTGAAAGGCTGAGGTCTGACACCCTCCAGAAGGAACAGGAGGACTTTAGGCTGGAGGTTCAAGAGAAAACCAGCAGAGACCTGAAGCAGGTTCAGAATCTGGAGGAGGAGAAACGTTCCCTGGAGCAGGAGGTGAAGGCCCTGCAAATGAAAAATGACAGCAGGATTCAAGAGCTTGAGGAGCTTATTGCATCTCAGGACACCCAGCTACAAGATCAGGTGAAAGTCAGTCAGGCTCTTCGGGAGGAGGTGAAGGACCTGCAAGAAGAGGTCTTGAGAAGAGCATCAGAGGAAAGAAACAACACCAACAGGATTCAAGAGATTCAAGATCTTGTTGAGTCCTCAAAGAACCAGCTGCAGACTGAAAGGCTGGAAGTTCTGTCTGGACTCATTGAGATGGAGAACATGTCTTCTGCACAGATGACGTCACCAGTGAGATACAGTGGCTGTCACGGGCATCCCTCTTGTTGGACCAGAGGAGGTGGAGGTGGAGGTGGAGGTGCGTCATCCATCTTTATGCACAAACAAGTAATGCAGACTAACACATTGAATGCATCACAGATAATCTCACGACAAACTTTTGGGAGCACGGCTGCTCGTGATGGCGGGGAGTTTTTCAGGAAGTCTGCAATCTATTCACAGCAGAAGAAATACACAGAACAATCCATTAATCCTCCCTGATAACAGCAGAACACACTTTCCTGCACAGCAAACAAAAAAACTGACAGACGTGTCGGTGTGTGGGGGCATGCACGCGGCATTGAACCCTGTAGAGACAAGGTTTCTGCAGCCTTGTTGCAGCCTCCCGTAAAGGGCAGACGGCTCATCGCTTTGATGACTGGCGGTGGGATTTGCGGTGATAATGTCTTCAGGTGCCAGAGGATTGGGATTAAACATACTCCAATTTAAACAGCAAAGTTTCCATGGAGATGACCTTCAGTCTTAGCTCAGATAGCGTGTTGGCGGGGGAATACAGTGACTGGTGTTTTTGTCCAGAGATGCTCAGATTCAGCAGGAGGCTTTGGACATGATTGCAGTTTAAATCCGTCATCAGGTTCTAAACTGTCTGCCTGTTATTGGGATTTACAGGTGACATTTCACTCAACTATCACACAGAAGAGACATCACGCCGTGCACAAACACGCCCAGTCTGGAGAACCATGAGCATAACACTGTTGAACAGTCTGAATTGAACTGAGTGCCCCAAAAGACAAACTGCAGACACCCCCACCCACACCTCAGCAGCACCTTAACCCTCCGTCTCTCCATCAACCCTTCAAGTTCCAGCACTCCTTCCCCTCCCGCGCCAATTAAGGTGAAAGAGTCCTCTCAAATAAAGCTGATGAGGGCTGACGTGGGGCCGCTCTCTGGGCTGTCTGCGGACGTGAGCACCCACAACAGGCTGCGGCCGATCGGGCCCAGAGACTCACGGTTTGGGGTCAGTGTCTATCCCCCTCCAGGGCAGCCCGTTCACACCCTCACACCTGCCTGTCAAAGGAGAGAGCAGCAGGAAACAACCAGACGAAGGAGAGGAAGAAAGAAGAGATGGAGTTAAAGCTGGAACCAGACAGAGAGGGATTGAACATGTTTTAAACAAAGTGCAAACCCCAGCAGACATCATTAAAACACAACAATTATTATTATCAGTATTGACTCGAGCCAATCGGAGCAGCAGCAGCAGCCTCCAGGCATAGTTGGTAAATATGAATTGCAACAGTCTCATGGATTAGTCTGCAGTTTCTGAAGTCACTGGTGTGTCTAGACTGCCTCACAGTGGCGGCTGAGTGAACTGCAAGAGCTGAGCTGCAGGGAAGAGACGGTACTGATTAAACAGATGAAGGTGGCTGTTTCAGTTTGTGTTCAAAATGAGAAGTGTACATTTTTTTTCTGCAAGAACTTCATATAATTTAGTCTCATCATATTCCACCGAGCTGCTCCAACACTTTGAGTCATTTAACAGAATATATTCTGCCAAAAACAAGGAGGAATTCATTGAAACTTTTAATTTAATGCACTAAATGTAGTTAACTTAAAGTCTCTGGGAGTTTCTAACTGATCCTGAAACAGTCTCACTCACATTCTGAAGCCTCTCCATGACCTACATAGTAAAATCTATGGATAGAGAGAATCCATGTGCTCCTCTGTGCTTCCTATCTTTGAAAATAAAAGTGATGAATTCCTCTGACTAAGTTATTTATATGATTTTATGATGTTTACCCCCCGGTGTGTGTTAGTGACAAAGACACCACAGGGGGGCGTCTGTTTAATATTTGCTGTTTGCAGTTTCTGAAGATATTACTGTAAAAAAAAACTCTGCATCTGCACCCTGATATATTAAAGTTTGGAGATACTTCAGACACAGTTGGTAAGTTTGGATCAACCCACTGTCTGAGTGCACCTGTCCCTGCAGGTGCATTCAGGGACTGTTGTAAAAGTGCAATGCAGCCCTTCTATTTTGTGTTCATGGCATTTTCATCTGAAGACTAAGACTAAATCTAACATAGCTGACAGAATTAACACTGGTGATCATGTTGTCTCTTGCATCATTATGGGTGTTGAAAATGAATTACTGTTACATGGTTTTGACCAATCACTGAGGTCTGCTGATCAGATGCGTCTTGTTGTGACAGAGCTTTCTCAGTGTTAGCTCCTAAACTGTGGAATGAGTTACCCACCCAAGTTAGAAAGGCTCTCACCCTGTTTCCTTTTAAATCACATCTTAAAACTCATTTTTACTCCCTGGCTTTTAATACAGCATGAGAGTTTATGTTGGTCTCTGTTTGTCCTTTAATGTACTGGATTTTAAATTTTACTATTATTTTTTTCTACTGTTGGTATTTGTTGTGCAGCACTTTGGGAACCTTGTTGTTTTTTTAAATGTGATATAGAAATAAAATGGATTGGATTGAATCAGAATCAAGCGTTTAACAAATCATAGGTTGATAGAAATTTATAAAATTCAGTGTACCTGATTTTAGCAAGGTTAAAATTTTAACCAGTAGAAATATTTGACTTTAAAAAACTCTGCAGGCTTTTTATTTTTCTGTATATTTTCAATTCAATTTCAATTTATTTGTATTTGATCTTATTTATTTAAAGGCCCTGGGAGGAGTTTTGAACTGGCTGAGAAACAGACTGAAAATGATACTGATGCCTCTTTTATGACCTTCAATAGCAAACAAGACCATCAGCGGCAACACTGACACCTTCTCTGTTGTCATTTTAAAGCCTGAAACCGCCCTGAGGGGGTAGGTGTCAGACCAGATGATGGACATCTCGCTCAGAAACAGCCTTTATTTGACTGTTTTCATGAAAAATAATCACATTGCCTGATAAAGTTGACTGTTAAAAGACAACAGGATGAGGTTTTTGTTGAAAACACTACTTTTGCATGTATAGGACAAGAGATAAGAGGTATCGCTTTGTCCACAAGGGGGCACCAGAATCGATACAAGCTAAAAGTTCCTCACAGCAGCTTTAATTTTATTTAATTTTATTTTATTTAATTTTATTTAATTTAATTTTATTTAATTTAATTTTATTTTATTTTATTTTATTTTATTTTATTTTATTTTATTTTATTTTATTTTATTTTATTTTATTTTATTCCTTCTTGTATTGATATCTAACTTTCTTACATCCTGTTTATTAAGCTCTGTAATGACTGAATTTCCCTCCCAGGGATAAATAAAGTATTTCTGATTCTGATTCTGAATTCACTCTAAACTTAGTCAGGATTGTGGGATCTTAACTAAGATCTATATTTAAGTTTATTTGCTTTCCACCCGTTTGTTTGACCCTTTTTTTAAACTATAAATGGTCTAAAATGGTGAAATGTTCACGTTAAATATGAACAATTAATACATCATACTCTTCATTCAATAAGAACACCCTGTTAAGGTTGATTATGTCATCATTTTCATTTGGACACCACATCCCCAAGCAAGAAGGTGAATTTATTAATTATGGTTTTTAATTTTAAACACATTCAGTAAATCTCTTCATCTTTACTCAGCCAACATCTTCCATGTGAATGTTTGCACACTCATGCATTAAAGCCTCCTCCTTATAATAAAACATTTAATATGTTTTGTTTTTCCTCCTCCTCTTTATCACATTGCCGTGGTAACTGGATTTCCAGTTCACTGCTGCGTCTCTGTGAGCTGTTCAGGACTCAGAGAGAGTCGTCGCTCCAGCAGATGTCGGTCTGATGTCTCCAGGTCTGATCATAAATGTTAACACGGCTCATCCTGAGAGCAGCTGCTGTTTCCCACCTGTTGTTTTTCTGTTTGTAAATATGGGAGTCGTGTTCAGACTCCCTCATTTCAACATGACCAATGTTTCATGTTTGATAAACGTGCACATGAACATGTTTACTTCACATCAAATACTAGTTTCCATCCTGAGAACATAAAATCAGCTCCATTTCAAATAAATAAACATCATCAACTTTTTATGTCGGAGGTTATTCACCTCATTTCCATGACTGAGAATATACGATCATATTTACTGTTTCCTGTCTTCCTCATCGGTTCAGATCATCAACAAAGGAGAGCTCTGAGATAACATCTTAATGTGTGGGAGTGATTTGACTCCATACACAGTAAATAAAATATGATTGTTTGTCTGATGAATAAATTAGTCCACTGAAAATATCATATCAAAACACTTTCAATGAAAAATAAGAGTAGGAAGTTCCACCTCGTGCTTTCCATGAGATAATATGTTGATGTTGTTTAGTTTGCTGTCCATCAGTGATGAGTAACTAAGAGGTATAAAAACATACAGAGTTCATTGCATCATGGATAAAACTTACAAATGTAAACCACATCATCAGAAATCCTTCCACACTAAGAATAGACGACCACGACGTCCCTCTGATCTTCACCTTTGACCTACAGCTTCCAGTCAGTTCATCCTAAAATATAATCTGTTTATCCTTTCCTGTAAGTGGATGATAACTCCAAATGTATATGAAATCCCTCCAGGACAGGATGAACGGACATAAGACTACCTGAGAGTGAACTGCATCTTAACTTGTTAGCTTTAGTGTTTGCTACTAACCACAAGGCTGCAGAAGAACCTAGATTAGAAGTCCTAGATTCAAACCTTCACATGAAGAAACATGTCAGGATCCTGGAGAAAAAACATCATCTTTTGAGCTTCTAGAATTTTAAATAGTTTTCAAATGTGTGTCTTGTGTATAAGATTTTAAATGGTTTGGCCCCGCCTCCACTGCGTCAGTTTTTCAACTTTCGCTCAGTGGACTCAATTAAATCCACAAGAATGTCTTCGTTTAGAAATTGCAATGTTCCCTTTCACCATTCTGCCTTTGGTCTGTGAAAGCCAAAACTCAGTGGAACACCAGAGGATATTAAGAACTGTGAATCTCTCAGCAGCTTCAAAACCAAACTGAAAAGTCTGCTAAAGGACGCTCAACACTGCAACCACTGATTTAATACTTTTAACTTGATATATATATATATATAGTGTGTGTGTGTGTGTGTGTGTGTGTGTGTGTGTGTGTGTGTGTGTGTGTGTGTGTGTGTGTGTGTGTGTGCAAGCTTTTTAACAATGTGATGTTTTAATTGTGACCTGTCAAGGGACTGCATATGTTAGCTTTAAGCTAACTCTGGTACAATGCATCAGATGGTGACATTCATGTTAAATATTCTACATGGTCCCTTTATAAATAAATCAAATACATCAAATAAGAACCATTTAAACATTGTTGATTCATTGCAAATACTCAAGTCTTACCAAGTTGTGGTCAAAATATCTCTTTGCATTAATATAAGTTATATTCACATCACAAGTGGAGGAAGACATCTCATTTTAATATATTAAACGCCCAAATTAAGGCCCGAGGTACTTCCTGTGCAGCCGGTTAGTGTCTTAAAATATTTAATCTCATTTCCAGACACTTGACAGGTAAACTGTGCTCATCTAGAAAAGAAACCCACTTGTTAAAGGTGAGTTTTTGCAGTGTTAGTGATGATGCATATTGAATCTGTAAGGATCACCATGTTATTTCAGCTTCAGAGGACATGAATGTTGAATTAAACCTCACAGAGTCTGGGGTTATTGTAAACAATCCAAGTGTGAAGCAGTTCAGAACAGAGCTATGTGTTGTTTTCTGGTCTGCCCCCAAACTTGCATTGTATGGTGACATGGGATGGGAACCATGTGACATACGGCATATGGGCGACATGGTGAGACTGTGGAATAGATTTATTAACATGCCAGACAACAGGGTCACTAAACAAATCCTCTACTGGGATTATTCTAACAGCTACACCTGGACCTCTATATACTTATAGAGACAAGTTAACTTGTAGTGTGAATCAGATTAAAACAGAACTATCTGACACTTACAAACACAAATGGTTAGAAGACGTCCTGTAAGCCCAAACTAAGAACATATTATCTGTTCAAAAAACATTATCAGCCAGAGCTTTATGTCACTCTTCACCTAACCAGAGCTCAGAGGTCTGTGTGTGCTCAGCTGAGATGTGGTCTCCTTCCTCTGGCATTAGAGACAGGTCTCTTCCACTCTGTCCCAGAGGAGGAGAGAAAGTGTTCTCTGTGTGATCTGGAGGAAGTTGAAAATGAAATGCTCTGTCCATCATATCATGATCTCAGGCGCCTCCTTTTCAATAAAAATATCAGAAAACTGTCCTGATGTTGTTTTGCATGTCTGATGAAGATAGACTTCACTTCCTGTTTACTCACAAAGTGTTCCAGTTTGCTCAGTTTGTGTTAAATGCTGTTCAGCAGAGGAGGAGCTCACACTCTGTCTGATTCTGTTGTTGTCACTGTCTAATGTCTGAAGTGTACCTCTGTGCTTTTTAATTACTTTAGGTCATTGCTGCATGTGCAGGATGTAACTGCTCTTCTGTTTTCTTCTTCTTCTTCTGTTGTTGCTCCTGTTTTATTTTGTTTTTGTAGAGTCTTGTGAGTCCATTTGGGCTGGGCACCATGAATAATAAATAAACTAAACTAAACAGATGTTCTAATTTCCTCCAATGTGGTGTAGTGGTCGTTTGACTTCTTCTGATCCCAAACCTCTTCCTGTTGCATTCACACAGAGGTGATAAGAAAGAGACGGTTCAATGTTTGTATTTACATTTAATAAAGAACATTTTCATACTTTGGTCTGTACATCCAGAAGTAGATCTTACACTCTATGCCACTGACAAGCAGAATACTTCCTGTTGTACACATTACACCTGGTGAAAAGGCAGAATTAACCATAAAGCAGTGTGTGCTACTCAAGTCAACCAGGACTGACACATCACAACATTTACCCACTCTGATGAAGTCACTCCAGAAAACAAGACCAGGATGACAAACTCAAGCCTTTAAAGGGGAATCCAATGAAACACTTAAATATAATCTATCACTTATAATAAAATAAACATTTCACATCTCCTACTGTGAGTTCCAGAAACACTCAATAAATAATACTGTGGGGTGTTTGTCACAGACTCTCTCTTTGTACAGTATATACAGAAGCCACTGGCAGGCTGAGGCGTCCCTCCTGTGAGGTGGGCTCAGTTTAGAATCCTAATTCTTTAAGTGACTTCAAACGCGGTGGATTAACCTCGTCCGCACCTGACCACATGCATGTTAAAGGCTTATGTGGATTTGTCGGTGTGTGAGAAACCTTTTCTCACCACGCTCCAAAATATCTCTCACACAGCTCGTCAGATGTGTGATTGACAGGCAGGAGGTTAAAGATGTAACCACGCGGCAGCTGATCGAACGCTCCCTGCCATATTTAGCCTCAGTAACATCTGCTGCAACACAGATATAATTGGGTGTATAGGTGGGGATGTTAAAAGAGGAGAAGCTGTCAGACTTCAATTTGAAAGTGATTAGAAAAACACACTCTGAGTTTTGTTCCAGAAGTTTCACATTCTTTGTACGGAGCAGAAATCCAAGAGCTAAAACACGTCTTCCTCTTTTGGAGGGAAACAATAAGTGAGTGCTTTTTCCCCCAGCTCGTCCCTTATCATCCGTTTAGTTATTGGCTTAGTGAAATCTGTTCCAGGATGCATCTACTTGAGCACAGCTTTGTGGATCCATTCCTACATTGTTCGTTTAATCCACACGCTCACACCTTGAGCTCCTCTGCTGCAGGAATAAGGTAGAATCAAAGCAGACGGCATGCAGTGTGAAATCAGGCGGGATTATTTGGCATTATTTGAGTTGGTACTGAAGTTGGCGTAGATGGTAACTTGCAGGCGTGTACGTCTACTTAAAGAAGCAGTGGGTGAGCAGAGGCAGGAGCAGCAGCAGCAGCAGGTTGAGTCCTGGCAGCGGGCAGGCCAGGCTCGTCACATTGCAGTTGTCGTTGTAGCAGCAGTGAACCCGGACGCCGGGCGACCTGTAGCCCTGACTGTTGGCCTGACTGCAGAAGGACTTGTAGGAGCATGACTTCATCACCCCACCTGACAAGCAGACGCACAGAGATGACAGTTATAATGATTTAGCAGCTGTCTCACATGATCCAATCTGCCCTGACCCTGCTTCCTCACAGAGTTTGATTTGTCCCTCAGTCTGTGGGTTCAGATGTTTCTTGTGGTTTGCACAGAGACAGGACACTGCAGGTGTGTTTGATTTGGTGCATGCTCTGAGAGTTTTATCAAATCAAAAGGAAGAGTGACTCTGGGTGTTTTTAAAAGTAAACTTAAGACTTACCTTTTTAATCTAGCTTTTAATTTGGAGTAGTTTACTTTTAGCCCTGGACTGAATTATTATTTTAATCATTGCTTTAACATTTATTTATCTAATTTAATTATTTATCTAATTTATTTCTTGTATTCATCTGATCTTTTTAACACTACCTTATTTTTTAACTTGTCTTTCCACTCTTACTTATTTTATTAATTTCACTGTGTAGATTTTATTTTATTTTATTTTGAAGTATTTTATTTATAATCATGCCTTTTATAATTTTACCATTGCTGTTGTTTGTCTGTCTGTTATTCTGTGAAGCACTTTGAGCTGCATGTTTATATGGATGAAAGGTGCTTTATAAATAAAGTTGAGTTCAGTTGAGACTTAAAGAAAAATACACAAAATAAAAAATGCACACTTTATAAAATCTAAAAGGAGGCAGTGTGCAAGACTTCAAAACATATATGTGTACTGTCATCCTGAGGTTTTTGCACATGTATTGCACATTATGCTGTGCTCTATTGTATTATGAATAAGTCATATTTGACTCATATCAGACAGTTTTACTTTTGTAAACTGCTTTGGCCTCTTCTTCTTGCAGAACTTTCGAATTCTCTACATTCTCTTTAGGTTTATTCTTCACACCTGACATGAATCTGGTGAATCTGGTGCATCTACAGTGTGCCGTTTAAACTCATACTGCTAACTTATTAAGGTGTATTTCATTTAATTCTCATCCTGTGCAGATTACATGTGTAAACTGAGCAGACTGGATTTGTAAGGAGGCGTTGTCTCTCATGCCGTCCTAATTAAAGATATTGATCGAGATGGAGAGGCAAGCAAAGCTCTTCATTTCCTTAAAAGCCTCAGGACCCCCCGCTGACTGAGATGTGTCTCCAGACAGCAGACACACACACACACACACACACACACACACACACACACACTGTAACTGCAGGACTCACTGTTATGGCCGACCACCACTGCGCAGGCATCAGAGTAGCTGGGGCAGGATTTGGAGCCTTGCCGGTTGCAGTCTTGGTTGTTTGAGCCCATGCAGGTGTAACACCGCAGAGCTTCACCTGCAGGGAACAGGAGATACAGGTGAACTGACTGAAGCAGCACAGCATAGAGCATCCTGACTTTGAGGTCGGAGGTGCAGCTTTATTTTGGAGGGAAATGCAGCACTAAATGTGTCGCCATGTCAAAATAAATGTTTGAAACATGAAGTTTTAAGATAGAGGAGATGTCAGTGTTGAATCACAAACTTTAAATTACAGCAGTGAGTAGAACAGACGTCATCAAACCAAACTGAGCAGCACATTAAGAGAGACATGAAGAGCATATCAGCCTTCTAACTGTTCTGATCAGATCTCATGTCCTGGTGTTGTTCATTATTTCAACACACGGTTCAAAAATATGTCTCTGTGATATTAAGAAGAAAATGCCCTCTGTCTGATCTGCATGCTTCTCACTGTAAATCTTACTCTGACAGGTTTGTCCTTTAAAAACCAAATCCAGACATCAGCACACGAAGCGCTTCAAGCTGCAGCCGCTCTTCACAGAGAAACATGCCACATGTTGTTCTCCACTCGAGCATTTCAGCCCCATTTATAATAATCATGAGTTCATCTTATGCAGTTTCTATAAAAGTCTCTCCTCCAACTTTCCCCTGCTTCATTAAAGCTGAATGATAGACAGGGTAAAGTCCCATCTGGGTGATGAAGTGAAGAGAAAGCTCTTCCTTCACCCTTCCTTTCCCACAGATCTTCCTTAAATCAAGCAAATAAAGAAAAAGTGCCCTCTGATTTAAAAATACATCTCTCTAACCTTCAGCTAAAGCTCCAGGAGTCCACTTCAGAAAATCAACTACTCAGATGTCTCCCCTAAAGCCTCCCAGAGGAAGGAGCACTTCTTTTAGAACCAGCTGACCTTTGAAATATCATTTTAACACTTCCTTTTGAAAACCATCATCCGTCTGGGAGATTCTAAAATGGCCCTTCAGAAACTGCCTTTAATGCTGCTTTCTTAAGAGGATCAAACAGGCCTGCACTTACAGGAATCACAGACAGCCTCAAATATGCTTGTCTTGTCTGGGATGTCAAAAATAACCCCAGACTTTTGTTTCAGCACTCAGTTATGATGAGGAAGGATGCTTTTACACAGCTGAGGCGAAGCAAAGGTGAAAATTATTTATCAAACCAGCAAAACAACTTCAAGAGGGAGTAATAAACGTCATATTCATCCGGCTCTCAGCACTTTAACAAACAAGAGCTCAAGTCCGTCAGCAGAACTTGCCCTGTATGATTCTGAATGTACTCCTCCCCTCTGTGTTGACATAGCGAGGCAAACGCCTCCTGCTGTTTTGCAGTTGACCCCATTCTATCCCTGCAGCACAGCCGACCTACTCACATGCTGGAAGTATTAGCCTCCAGGCCTATTAAGAGCTTAGCCGCCCGGATTGCATGCTCATTACAGAGGAGGATGACAGACTGAAGGGAGGCAAATATCAGAATTACAGAGAAATTAGCGGCAATTAGGAAACCAGATCCCAGCGTCACGGAAAGGTCTTACTACAAAGTGCAAACACGTCTCATCAAAGTTATGAAGCATGCAAGGCGCTGTGTGACTAATTAATATGTCAGTTTTCCTGAAGTTTGACAGATTTATGTAAAAGATTCTCTTCAGGAATTAAAAGATGCTTTTGGTTTCAAGGGTGGCAGAGGAGAGAGGCAAGGCCCACCTGAGGGAGGATATGAAGTCTAAATGACAAGTCTGCAACAGAGAGGAAAGGATAAGATGCACATGGAAAAGAAAGGTTATGAATCATAAATGAGTCCTTACTTTGAGTTGAAAGCAGAATCAGAGAAAGCAGCAGCAGCGGACAATACTGGACGGCCCTCATGGTCCCTGGTGGTCCTCAGTCCTCCTGATCATGCAATGAAAAGCAGGTTGTTTGCTCCAGAAGCCCCCTGAGCTTAATCTGAGGTATCTAGTGGGTTAATATCCCTCCTGCACCCAGCAGCAGATTAGCACCCCCTCCACAGAGGCCTTCAGCTCTGTGCTGCGTGAAGCTGCTCCTTCAGCGTGGATGAGCCAAAGACAGTCACCAGGATTCATCCTGCACCTCTCACCTCAGGGCTGACCACGCCCATCCCGAGGCTGTCCCTATCTTGTCCCTGTTACCGCCTGATACCGGCACTGACATCATCCTGCTGCAGGAGGACTGGACACAATAGACCTCACCTCTGACCTGTGCATGACTCACTGACCCTAAAGGTGTCAATCTGGTTCCTTTAATACCGGGGAGATTATTGAGGGATAGGAGTGCCCAGGGGCGAGTCTAGACTTTTTTATGAGAGGGGTGCACAAACTTAGAAAGGGGTGGCCAAGGTTTTTGTGCACACACACACACTCGATGTGTCCGTGTCACGCAGCAGTTCTCCTCCTAAACTCTAGAGAGCAGAGTGGTCTCTCTGATAGCCGGTCTCCTGCTTCCGGCCCCGCTATGATCTCTATTTCCTCTTCCACAGAGATTCAGAGAGTGTTCTGTTAATCTACAGCTGATACATGTTGCTGTTTATCATACAGACATGATTACATGGAGAAGAGAGAGGAGGAGATGAAATACACAGACCATGAGCGGGGATCCAGGGATTCCTGTAAATGTGGAAACACAATGGCGCTGAGTGGACCAATCACAGGGCTTGCTCCCCGCGTCCATTCTACGCCTAGTTACATTTTGGAGGAGGTTCACGTCAGCTACGTGCGGAGGCCTCTGTGTGGGTACGGGAGCTACGCAGACCCCCAGCGTAGGGTACGCCGTCGATTCAACGCAGAAATATAAATCAGCCTTAAACCTAACCCTAACCCTAACCCTAGCTCTAACCCTAACCCTAACCCTAACCCTAACCCTAACCCTAGCTCTAACCCTAACCCTAACCCTAGCTCTAACCCTAACCCTAACCCTAACCCTAACCCTAGCTCTAACCCTAACCCTAACCCTAACCCTAACCCTAGCTCTAACCCTAACCCTAACCCTAACCCTAACCCTAACCCTAGCCCTAACCCTAACCCTAACCCTAGCTCTAACCCTAACCCTAGCTCTAACCCTAACCCTAACCCTAACCCTAACCCTAGCTCTAACCCTAACCCTAACCCTAACCCTAACCCTAGCTCTAACCGTAACCGTAACCCTAACCCTAACCCTAGCTCTAACCCTAACCCTAACCCTAACCCTAGCTCTAACCCTAACCCTAACCCTAACCCTAACCCTAGCTCTAACCGTAACCGTAACCCTAACCCTAACCCTAGCTCTAACCCTAACCCTAACCCTAACCCTAGCTCTAACCCTAACCCTAACCCTAACCCTAACCCTAGCTCTAACCCTAACCCTAGCTCTAACCGTAACCCTAACCCTAACCCTAACCCTAACCCTAGCTCTAACCGTAACCCTAACCCTAACCCTAGCTCTAATCCTAACCCTAACCCTAACCCTAACCCTAACCCTAGCTCTAACCCTAACCCTAACCCTAACCCTAGCTCTAACCCTAACCCTAGCTCTAACCCTAACCCTAACCCTAGCTCTAACTCTAACCCTAACCCTAACCCTAACCCTAGCTCTAACCCTAACCCTAGCTCTAACCCTAACCCTAACCCTAGCTCTAACCCTAACCCTAAGCCTAGCTCTAACCCTAACCCTAAGCCTAGCTCTAACCCTAACCCTAGCTCTAACCCTAACCCTAACCCTAAGCCTAGCTCTAACCCTAACCCTAACCCTAGCTCTAACCCTAACCCTAACCCTAACTCTAACCCTAACCCTAGCCCTAACCCTAACCCTAACTCTAACCCTAACCCTAACCCTAACCCTAGCTCTAACCCTAACCCTAACCCTAACCCTAGCTCTAACCCTAACCCTAACCCTAGCTCTAACCCTAACCCTAACCCTAACCCTAGCTCTAACCCTAACCCTAGCTCTAACCCTAACCCTAGCTCTAACCCTAACCCTAACCCTAGCTCTAACCCTAACCCTAACCCTAACCCTAGCTCTAACCCTAACCCTAACCCTAACCCTAACCCTAGCTCTAACCCTAACCCTAACTCTAACCCTAACCCTAGCTCTAACCCTAACCCTAACCCTAACCCTAACTCTAACCCTAACCCTAGCTCTAACCCTAACCCTAACCCTAACCCTAACTCTAACCCTAACCCTAGCTCTAACCCTAACCCTAACCCTAACCCTAACCCTAGCTCTAACCCTAACCCTAACCCTAACCCTAGCTCTAACCCTAACCCTAGCTCTAACCCTAACCCTAGCTCTAACCCTAACCCTAACCCTAACCCTAGCTCTAACCCTAACCCTAGCTCTAACCCTAACCCTAACTCTGTTTGGACTTTCTTGTGTTCCTTAGTTCTGTCTTGTGTTCTCTGTTTTGTAGTTCTGATCCTTGTGTTTTGAGTTGAGTTCCTTTCTGTCCTTGTGTGTTTCCCTCCTTGTTGATTACCCTGATTTGTCTCACCTGTGTCCTGTGTGCACACCTGTGTTGATTCCTCTGTGTATTTAGTTCCTCTGTGTCCCTTGTCCCTTGTTGGATCAATGTTTGTCTTTCCTCTGTTTTGTGTGTATGACTTTCCCATGTCTTTTTGGACATTTTGGATTTAGTTCTTTAGACATTTCAGTAGTTTTGTTCTTTTATTATTGAATCAGTTTTATTTATAAGTCTGCATCTTGAGTCCTCCTCCTTCATTTCTCCCCGTCATGACACAAACATGACTACCTGAGCGTTTGATCCTTTGATTCCTGAAACACAAACTGCAGGTTTTTTTTGCATGTGCATGTTTCATCCTCCATGTTTCACCTTCTGTATTTATGGTGGAAAAACTTGAAGATGCAAGGAGAAAAACGTAACAAGTGGATGTTGTGTATTGCCATCTTTTATTGCACTTTGTAAGCAGATGCTGTACAGGAGCTGTGCAGAGAAGTTATTCCTCAGTGTGACACGACAACCATAGCAGGACTCGGACATCCAAAATTAAATTACTCCCGGTCACAACGGAACACAGTCACGATTAGTTTGCTTCATATCAAAATAAAATCCAAAATATAGTCCCCACGATTTCATCAAGAAAGCTATGATAAGTATGACAAGTATCTACAAGGTTACATGAGCGGGCGAGGACCACAGAGTCACTATCAAAAAGGATGCAGAGGAGTCTTTTTCATACTTGGATTTTGCTACAGTACACTATATACAAACATTAACATGACAAGTAGTTCTTCCTTACATGCAGTAAGTTACGGTGTTAACTGTGTTCTCTTGGTGCTGTGGCGTGGATATTTAGTGACTGATCTGAAGTGTCTGCTGCTCCTTCTCAAAGTCTCTCTCTCTCTCAGATTCAGAAACAACAACAGGAGCGGGTAAACAGTCTTCTCCATCAGTGGCTGTCATGGCAAACTCATCCTAGATCATTGAACCCACAGTGCTCTCATGTTCTCCTCATCATCATACACACACTCTCTCACACACACACACACACACATTTAGAAGTGATATGATACATTTTCTAAAACTTGAAACCAGACCCCCGATACAGGACGAGACACTGACACGTCAAAAATGTACAGAGTGATTCAGAGGAAGCCTTTCCTGTGGATCCGGTTCACACAGTCAGAGACAGTTTAGTCTTTCAGAGTCTTTAAAGAGCGGGAAGTGTGACTTCTTGTTATTCTGCTTCTTCTTCTTGTAAGTAGTTGATCCACATCCACTCCTCCTCTCGGTGAGGGTTGGCCTCGGAGCGGTGTGGTCGCTAACTCTTCCCCATCTTTGCGATCAGCTCGTCACAGATCTTCGTCAGCTCCTCGATCTCTTTGTTCTGGAAAACAAACACAGTATGTTGAACATGATGTCTTCTTTCTTATTCATTAAACACATTATCACATTTTTAAGAAGGAAAACTGGAAATATTTAGCAGTTTCTTGAGGTCAGATTCTAGATTGAATCGCTCACTGGTGAAGCGACGGTGGCCTTCAAGGTCAAAAAGGATTCAAGGAATTCGTTTTTACCATCAAAAACCATCTATCAATACAAATTCTTAAGTGCACAACAACCACTCTCTTCCCTTTCTTCTTCATTGTCTTCAAGCTACTTACTAAATTCATACATACATATGGCCCTCACTAGTTTGTCTGTTCTGTGACACCGTAGAAACATGGCGGTTAAAGATGGCAGCCTCCATGAAAAGGTATCTGCTCCTTGTGTTTATATAAAAGTCTCATTCTAAGTTCACAAAAACAAAATGATTTTGATATTTTGGTGAGTATAGACTGATGGAAACATACTGATGAATATTATACTCCGAGTCTGTTCCACTAAATGTCATTAAATACTGCACACTGCACCTTTAAAGCTGGAGTTGGTAGTCATGGAAAACTAGCATGAATTTGAATGTAGCATTTCCTCAGGACTCCGTCTACATTGTTTTACCTCTTTTTTAAGAACACATTATGTATTGATTACCGTCGGGACATAAAGATCATTTTAACCAGGAGAACAAAAAGAGGATCTGAATCTGAACACCAACCCCAGCTTTAAGATTTGAAAATAAAAACAAGAAGTCCATTTCTTATCTTTTGGAGAAATGTTCTCCTGTAGCTGTGACTGATATGGACTATCAGACAGTATTGTGGTTGATAACAGTCAAGGCAGTGACATACTGCAAAGATACCGGCATCTCTTAAATACTGTTTTAAAGGGGACATATCACGTTTTTTTCATCAACATATATTGGTCTAAGAGGTCCCCAAAACATGTCTTTAAAGTTTATGCTCAAAAAAACACTTTGAAATCAGATTCTGGTCTGCCTGAAAAGCCCTCTTCTTCATTCCTCCTCAGAACAGTCTGTTTTCCCTCTGACCACGCCCCCTCAGGAAGTGGATGTGCCTCGGCTGTCCAGCACGTTGATCTAATGTTTACATGTTGGCTGAATATACACGGCTGCTCACAGACCCGCGTTACTTCAACCCTCTGAATCTGATCCTGACGGAGAGGCGCCTGCAGCAGGACCTTTCTGAACCATTGGTCACAGATTTAGTGTTTCTTGTTGTTTTATTTGTCAGCATGTCGACGTGTGTCTTGGTACACAGCTACAGCTAGGACATGTAGCTATGTGGCTATGCTAACTAGCGCTAGCACTTATCCATGATAAATAAAAATCATCCACTAGATCTTCAAATCTGCAGACGTGGGGAGTCAAAGCGACCTTTGTGTTTATTAAGACAGCCTACAACTAGCATGCCTCCCTCCTAAGCTCCTTGTTAGCACACATGTGTGCAGGGAATGAAAAACGGAGGAGGGGTTGAGTTGTATTTTATACAGTCTATGGGCTGAACAAGCTCCGAGCTCTGACTTCCTGTTACAGACCGGATGGCGTTGTGACGTATGAAAAACACTGAAAACTGAAACGGCTGGTTTCAGCACACATTTACAGAAAGGTGGAGAAATCAGAACAGGGGCAGAATGGATTTTTTTCATTCTCGGGGGGTTCGTAGACATGCCAGGGAAACATGTTTCAGGTAAAGAACCATTAAATAGTCAATTTTGCATGATATGTCACCTTTAAAAAAGAGTGTCAAGAAACGCTGACAATTCAAAAGATGGAGATGAAAACTTAAACTTGGAGTGTAAGGAACAAACTTTAAACTTTAGAAAGTTCAACTTTCATAAGACACAGTCTGTGGTCACATTTTGTTCAGTTCTGTAAAAGCTTGTAAAATCTTCCCCTCATGTAAGTGTGCAGTTATGACTTCATATGCACGCCGGATCTGTAGGTGGCAGTGTGACTTTTTATTGAAACACCAACGAAGAAGAACACCGCATACTGCTGTTCTTCAACAGAGCGTTGAATTCAAACAAAGAGACTGTGTTGAAAACCGTGAACTCTGTATAAAGAAGTGTTAATAAACTCAGTGAAGTCAGCAGCACAAACACAACACTGTGGTCCGCCATTGTTCTTATTATACGACACGCACATCTCACTGTTTTCAGAGGATCTGTGTTTTCAGTCGGCCAAAATGCAATGATAATGTTGTTGTTTTTCCAGTTTTAGATTGAACTTTATTGGAAAAAAACACAGCAGTGAGCACAGATTTAATGCAAGAACGAGATTGTGAAATCCAGCTGCACAGGGCTGTTAAAATTCATGAGAAAGACTTGAACCTGAGACAGTCCTGCGTGCGAGTGTCTGCACGTGCACGGGCGTGCATACACACTCAGCTGCACACTTCATGAATGGGGTACATTCACATACACTACACACACATACACACAGAATGACTTACATGTAGTATTAAAGAAGAAACAAATCTATCTGGACTTCCAATTCCCAATTTGATCCCATAAAAGTGATATCTACACTCACACTGTGACAGCTCAGTAGACCCTGACAGGTCTTTATATTAAAACAGAATCTTTTGTTTTGTTTCTCATTCCTAACCCCAGCCTTTTGGATTGCAACGATAATTTTAATTTAAAAACATTTTCAAAACAGGACTTTAGACCGACCTTCTGTTCCAAAGTGCGCTCCAGTGAGTCCACCTTCATCTGCTCCTTCCTCATGCTGGCCTGGTACGCCGCCTGCTCCTGCTTGGCCTTTGCTCGTACCTGAGCGATCTCTGAATTGGCCCTGAGATAAAAGAAGAGACACAATGACGTCCACGTCAAACTGGGAAGCCTTGTGAAATCCAAATATGACAGGCTCTGAGTCCTGCTTGCTTTGTTTCCTCTTTAGGAGAAATAAAACTGTCATGGCGGATACACATGAGATACTGAGAGAGGCTCACTTGTCCAGTTTCTCCTCGGCGTGGATCTTCAGGGCCTGATAGCGCTGCTCCTCCTTACGGACCCTGGACAGATACTCTTGAGCGCACTTCTTGAGAACCTCTTCGTTCTGAACACAGACAGAAACACTTCAATGACTCAAAGCTTCGTTTGAGAAGACTTTCAAGGCCGATCACTTTCAAACACGACTGCTCTGAGTGTTAGTCACCTTTCTGTAGCCCTCCAGGACGTCCTTCATCTTCTCGTAGCGCCTGAAGAGGTCGGCCAGAGACTTCTCCACGGAGTTCAGGTCGGCCAGCGCCTGGTCCTTCTCCACGATCAGCTGCTGGATGGTGTGATGAGAGAGAGACTTCTCCTTCTGGTCATCCTCTGATAGACATACAGAGACACAGCAGATCATCAGCGTGTGTGTGACAGAGTCCACGTGAGTCCACATATACACTGCTCAAAGACTGACACTCACACAAAGATACAGTACAGGTATTTCTGACATTATTACAGGATGGATTTGTGGGTTAGTGTGATTGAACAGCATTGATGTGACGCTATATGAGCATATCTGAGAGGAGCATGCAAACAGAACACTGAACGATGAGACGATTCAAAGAGATCTGCAAAGATGAGAAGTAACACAAACACTTTGTTTCTGGACTGAAGGAGACAAGTTCTTCATTTTACCCCTCACATTTAAACACAAATATCTTCATGTTCTACTCCCTACATATCCATAACAACTTGTAACTTATTGAGACATCATGTGATGACAAACAGGCCATAGAGACAGGGCTGTTTGGCCTCGATTGACTTCTAGATCCTTGTTATTCGAGTGGAGAGCTCCCACAGTACCTCAGGCCCCTCCTCACTTTCCCTTTCCTCTCCTGTCACCAGCTTACATGTTCAACCTGCTGAGCTCTCTAAAGCTGCAGGGATGATTGTTGACACCGTGTACGTTACAGAAACAGAAGCACAGATGTGAGCGTGAACGTTTTGTCCAAGTTAATGCACTTCCACAGATCCCTGCCTAACCCCCTTTTTACTTTTCTACAAGCTGACTTGTTGATAAAGAAGTACGGACAGTCCAAAGAGCAGACACATGAAAGATCTTTGTTCTATGTTTGAGATTTAGATGTACTCACATGAAATGATGCCTACAGACCATCATACTAAGATTTTGAGGAGCACTCTCTAAGTTAAAGAGAGTTTAAGTGTCTCCTTGTGTAATTATATTAAAGCTACTATAAGTAACTTTTGATTTGTTTTTTTGTGTCGATTTTGGCGCCCCATGTTTTCAAAACAGACGGTAAGTGTTCTGCTTTCTTAAAATACTCAAATGCATGAAGAATCTTTGCATCAAAAGGTGAAAAAAGCAGTTTCTTCTGACACCTACCCCCCGGCACGGTTCTCAGACACTAAAAATAACCATTTAGAAATAACTGATCTCTATCCTGACGGTCTTGTTGTCTCTTATAGGTCATAAAGAGGCATATAGTTTAATTTCAGTGTGTTTCATAACCAGATAACTCTTCACAGGAGCTTTAAAGTTGTAAAAATGTGTGTTTAGTAAGAGAAAGAGAGGGTGTGATACATTATTGAAATGCATGGACATGCATTGTGATTCACTGTCCCATAAAATGCAGAGTTACAGTCACGGTGAGCTGAGGAGTGGAAGAGTTACACCTTTTAAAATAAATATATACATATGGATATTTCTTTATGTTGGCTGATCTAAAAATGACACAAATCCATGATCTTATGGAGACACTGATAATTCTGATCTGTTTCAGCTTTATTTATTTTATGTTTATTTTATATTTGTATTAATGTGTCATCATTTCTGTTCATATCACCCTCATGAAGATGAGGGATGTAATCAGCTGGCTTGATACATCCTTATTTCTATCATAATAATACTAACAATAATAATAATAATAATAATAATAATAATAATAATAATGATAATGATAATGATAATAATAATAATAATAATAAAGAAATAATAAATAATAATAGTATTTGGAGTAGTAGTAATAATAATAATAATAATAATAATAATAAATAATAATAATAATAATAATAATAATAATAATAATAATAAATAATAATAATACAAAATTAATAATAATAATAATAATTAAATAAATAATAATAATACAAAATTAATAATAATAATAATAATTAAATAAATAAAAATAATAATAATAATAATTATTAAATAAAAAAAAATAATAATAATGGTAATGCAAAATTTAAGCTGTAATAATAATAATAATAATACATTTTATTTAAAGGCGTCTTTCAAAGCAGTTAAGGTCACCTTACAAGTCAGAGTTTAAAAAAATATATATATATAAAAATGAGTCTGATTCACCCCTAAATTTAAATAGATTCATTTTTATAATTATTCTGATCAATGAGACTGTCCCGATCAGATATGCAAATGAATGATGAATAATTCATATTCTTATTTGTAGATAATTAAAAAAAAGCAATATTTTCTGTTTATGTGTCATAAACAATCCCTGTAAAATCTGCATAAATTTGCACGTGTAAGAAAAATTCAAATTAGGGGAAATAAATCAAGCAGGGTGAGATCTCTGTGAGAAACTGTAAATTATGTATGATTTAATTTGTATTATATTTGACTTCACATCCATAACTGGTGGATGACACACAGGACAGATGACTATAAATACAGAAGGTTGTTTCACCCGTTCACAGAAGTTACAGACTCTTGACTGACGGGATGAAATGCAACAAAATGCAACAAACAAAAGTGACTGGATGAGATGAAGGAAGGGAGCACGTCTGCTCCCCTCCCCGATGGACGGATGGAAAGACGTGAGCTGGAACAAACAAGTGAAGGACATCGCCGCGTTACTCACCTGGCATGCCTGTCAGGGTTATCAAATAGTGAGGGGGCAAAGATGGGAGCAGAACAGAAAAGAAGGGACTGTGTTAAGTCAAGCTGGGAGGGCAGGACAGGTGAGAGAGCCGAGTGTTAGACAGAAGCAGAGACAGACTGTTCCTTTCTGTGACGGTGCTTTAATGAGAATCAGGAATCAAATCAAGACGGCCGCACAAATCAAATAGTCAGAGATGCTCCAGAGGTGGTGACGTGGATGAGAGCAGGAGTAATGCACAGAGTGAACCTGCAGCAGGGTTTAATGAGCTCAGAGGAGCAATGCTGCCCTCTGGAGATATCAGGGTTCAGGTCTTATCAAAGCAAGCACAAAGCAGAGCTAGAGTCCTCGTCACACAGAGACCTCTGTAAGGTTCAGTTTGATCAGTCTGCAAATCAACAGGCGCAGCAAACAGTCGTGGCAGAGTCTGGATGAAAGGAATAAGACGTGTGCTGCAAACTCAGCGCTCCTGACCTGAGACCAGTGCTTGTGTTTGGAACAGTATGGATCATTGAACTCACCTATCATCTGTGCAATCGTCTTCTCATACTCTGAGACAATTTTCCTGTGGAGGAGAAGATGCAGAGCGTCAGAAAGGGGAGAAGTTTATTAAAGTAAACGTGTCTCTAAAACAAACTTTGTTCAGGCTTAAAAATCATCTCAGGTTAGGATTCAAGAGGCTTCATTTACACAACTTCCTGTTTGATAGTTTTTTTTTCTTCATTATTTTTGGGGCATTTTTTCCTTCATACTGCCATCAACCCCAAATCCCTCCTCCCCTCCATCCAGAACTTCTCACAGAGCATGGACGACCACACAGTCACACCCTCCCCAGTAGTCTGTAACCTCTGCATCATCCTCGACCCCCTTCTCTCCTTCAAACCACACATCAGAAACGGCACCAAAACATCCTTCCTCCAGCTCAGATCCTCTCTCTCCTCCTCTGCTGCAGAAACTCTCCTCCACGCCTTCGGACCCTCCAGACTGGACTACTGCAACAGCATCCTTTACGGCCTCCCCTCCACTGACCTCCATTAACTCCAATATGTCCAGAACTCAGCTGCCCGGTTACTCACCCAGAGCCCACATCACACCCATCCTTCAGAACCTCCACTGGCTCCAGTTAAAGGCACTATGAGGAGTTTTTTACCAGCTGAGAAACAGACTGAAACCAACACTGATGCCTCTTTATGACCTTCAAAAGCAAACACTACCATAAACAACAACACTGATCCCTTCTCTGTTTTCATTTTGAATTCCTTAAACCACTCAGAGGGGGTAGGTGTCAGACCACAGGATGACATTTGGCTTTAGAAACATCCTTTTTCAGCTGTTTTCATGACAAATAATCACATAGTGATAAATCTGTCTGTTTAAAGACAGCAGGATGAGGTTTTTGTTGAAAACACTACTTTTGCATGTACAGAACAAGAGATAAGAGGGATCACTTTGTCCACAAGGGGGCGCCAAAATTGCTATAAATCAAAAGTTCCTCACAGCAGCTTTAAGTGTTGGAGTTGTATTATTCAAAATTTTGACGCCAATATTTCCCCTTTTACTGCAAATGAATATCAGCTCCAAATATCTGTTATCGGCCTCCCTGACTGCTAATAATCAGTATCAGTATCGGCCCTGAAGAAACCACATCAGTCTATCTCTAATGACACTAACGTGCAGAAATCTGTCCAGATATAAAAACCTGTAATCCAGCCTGCAGCTGTCCATTTTGCCTCCTTGAGTTCTAATCATCCTCAAATATGAACTTTGAATTAATCAACTTGAACTCTGCGTCCGGTTTCTGCTGAGTCTCTCTGCAGAACTTCACTCCGCTCTCCAAGTCAACAAACCCACAACCCTCGCCGTCCAATCGGAAGCCTTGTTTTGGTCAAAGCAGGTTGACGGAGGTAAGAGGATTGATCAGCCGTGCCTGCCCCCTTAGCCTCTTAGCTCCTCCTTATCTTGAGTCCAATCAGTCAAATGAAGTAAGCTCTTTCTTATCCACACTATCTGAGCTGAAGCCAGCTGGCCCACCTCCACCACCTGCTGACAGAACACAAGGTTTCCGGACGGCGTGCCGCTGCCTCTGTGACCCTGACTGAGCAGACGTTTGAGGGACATATTGATCATCTGTCCACATGAATATAAATGTAGATAATCCTCTTTCTGAGCTGGGTTTTAACCAAATATCAAGACCCTGAACTTATGTATACATTCTCATTAAACAGTTTCCTCTATCCACTTTCTCTCCACCACTAAAGGTGAATAACTCCTTCCACTCCGCCCGTCACCACACTGACTCTTAAAGTGAGTTAAACCATTAAGAGGTTAAACTGTGATAACAGGAGCAGTCTTAAAAAAGATCCTGAGCATCAGGACAGAGTACAATCGAACAGAAGCACATGCAGGTGTTCAGTCCGGGCTGCTGTGTGCAGGCGGGACCTCACGTCTCACCTCATCTCCACCACTTCCTGCCGGCTGTCTTCATACTTCCTCTGCCACTCCAGGACTTCTTTCTCCTTCGACACGATCTGAGAGAAGCGCACATTAAGAGAGTTACAGGGAATAAAACAATATCACCACAATGACTGTGAGACAGTGTTCTATTTTAGATGTAGTCTTAGTCTTTAGATTAAATGCCTGTTAGTTTTAGTCACATTTGAGTCTTTGATTTTTTCCCAAACATCTTCACTCTTTAAATAATTCCTGTAGTGGATCAGATATCAGTATCAGGGTTATACTAAGTGTTAACATCATCAACACTCCTTTAACACTTTAGTGTAATATCTGAAGTGAAATAATTCAGCCTGTCTCTGTGACTGTATTTTGATTCTCTTGACTCACAGTAAAATGCCATGAAAGGACTGTATTGCACATTTACGACGGTCCCTGAATGCACCTGCAGTGACAGGCTCACTGGACAGACAGTCAGTTCACGGCACTCTGAAATGCATCTGCATCTTTGATGAGGAGGAGTTGATCCAAACTTACTGAATGTGTCTGATGTTTCACCAAACTGGATTAAATCAAGCTGTAGACGGTAACCACGGCAACAATGTCAAACATCAAATATTAAACAGACGTCCCCCCGGTTGTGTCTTTGTCACTAACACACACCGGGGGGTAAAACTCCTCACTGAAGATGAGACAGATGCATGGAGGTGAGGAGAGCTGGTTCATAAAGCACACCTGCTGCAGGTAGAGACCAAGCTAACACTGAGCCCCTCAGATAAGAACTCAGCCTGTCACAGGAAGTCATCACGCCATCTTTAAAGACGCACAGACGACATCACCTCAGCCTCAGCTTCTCTATAGTTTCTTCATGTTGGGTTAAGAACTGATTTTAAGATTTTACATGATCACCTTTAGAGCAAGTCTGGCTCTACCTGCTACCTGCTACATGACAGAAGCATAGACGGCGTGTGTGCACGCTCTAGTTATTCCATAAATGAGGCTTAACTTTATAGTTGCATCTTTAAATCCTGGTGAAACACATTTTTCAGACTTGATTTTCAATAATTCCTCTTTTCTGGATATGTACTTTTTTGTGAGAGGAGAAAAGGGGGAAGACATGCAGCCGTCTGCGACCGCTGCAATGAGGATCATACGTGCAGATGTGTGTCTAACATGAGTCTGGTCCTGCTGGAGGTTTCTGCCTGTTAAAGGAAGTTTGTCCTTGCCACTGTAACTTGCTAAATGCTGCAAAGTGCTCTGCTCATGGTGGATTAAGATGAGATCAGACTGAGTCCTGTCTGGAAGATGGGACTGGATCTGATCCGGTCTTGATGTTGGATCTTTGTTAATAATAGAACATAGAGTCCAGTCTAGACCTGCTCTGTTTGGAAAGAGTCTGAGGAGAACGTTTGATGTGATTCTTTAAAATCGATCTTCTTCCATCATCATCTCATCCCCTCTGCTCTCTTCCTGAAGCTTTCCCTCGCTGCATCACAAGCTTGTAGTTTGCACATCATCACCATGTTTTCTTCTGCATATCCAGCCTTTCCTCCTTTCTCTAAATGCATTATTATAAAACCTTTTTCATGAACTTGCTGTGTGAACAGAGTTAATAAGCTTGTGTTGGTTCATGCAGGACACAGAAGTCGTGCGCCCCGGCTGTAATCAGCTGATTGGATCATCATTTCTAATCAGTGACACATCAATCAGAGTCCTGCTCCCTCATCTCTGCTTCACCAAGGCTCCAAACACAACACGGCTGCTGCTGGCAAAGTGTGCCTCCACCTTTCTTTTGAGCTACAGCATGCGGCCTCTCAAACTCAGAGAGCATCCTACGAGTGGAGTAATAAAAGGTTGTATCTATGAGGAGTGAGTTCCTCTCACAGTTTGTTCCCTTATAGAATAAAAAGATGTCATGTGTACCTCCTCTCGTGCGATCCCCAGCGAGTGGTCCAGCTCTCTGGGCAGGTGGGGACTCTCCCCTTCGATGTAACTGGTGCTGTTGGTCCGGGCGTACAGGGAGTTCTTGGACACGCCGCTCTCTATGGGCGAGGACAGGTCTCTGTGCTGCTTCCAGGAAACAAAGGAGAGGAGGGACATGAAAGGAAACATAATCAGTGAAGAAACAGACTCAGCTTCAGACGGGACACCCTCGCCCGTCACACATACTGAACCCAAATCCCAAAGCAGCATCAAACTCCACCAAAAAAAGGGACCACACAGCAAAATCAGCATGTAAATGAGGCAGGCTAGTGATGCTCCTGAAGACTCGGCCAGCCGCCACATGATTGGATGAAACCGTCTTCATTGCTACAGTATTAGCCAAGTGATTTGGCTGATGCTGCCCCCAGCTGAGCGCTCATGATCACCTGCTCGCTGCAGGAGTTTGGATGAGATCGGGTCCAGGCAAGGCAGCAGGGAGGAAGGAAGGAAGGCAGCAGCTGATAAAGGAAGCATCTTATAGAGTAGAGGCAGCGAGCTGGGAGGCTTTGAAACTGAAGTTAGTTTCTTGTTATTACAACATAGAAAACTGGGCTTACCTGTGGTGGCACTAACTGTAGTTTACTCTGCAGCATTTTCCCAATTCTTCTACAGTTATTAAGACCCTGACGTGAGGGGAAACCATGGCACAGTTTCAGATTGAACTTCTTTAGATTAAAAGTTTGCATTAAGAAGCAGAAACAGTCCTCATCTTTGTTCCACTAAAACTCTGCCCTGATAGGGATTTAGTCCTCCTGGAGAGAGCTGGATTACGGGAGGATTTGATGAAATAAAGGGGGGCACACCGGGGACTTGTAGACTGAGATATGTAGAGAAGAGAGTTAAGTATTCGGTCCGGGTGGATCAGTCGTTTCTATTATTCCACTGGAGGTTAAGACTCGAGGTTTAGGCTACGAGGGAGGGGAGTCTTTTGAGCTGATTGGCCTACACCTCACCTCAGGTTTAGATGGAGAATGCCTCCAGAATAAGACCATCACCAAAAAGATCTATGCATAAAGTCTGCAGCTTAAACTGGAATACTACCAACATAAAAAACTGCATCCTGAGTTCCTGCATCTTCAGGGTTAAAGACAAAACTGTGCAGACATAGACAGACTCTCCACGATCATCTGCAGGAATATTTCAGACCCAAATCCTGCAGACTAGAAGTACAACTTTAACTCTGAAGTGCAACTCTAAAACACGAGGAGGTCTAACCTAGAGGAAGATGTGCAAAGACGACAGGAGAGATAAAACTGCAGGGAACTGGAACCACTATCAGGGACAGGAAATATGGGGGGGGTCTGCTCTCAGTCTTCTGGACTCTCGGGGTCTACAGGAGTTATTGTTTGCGATGCAGTCTTCAGGTATTCAGATGAGTGTTTCAGTTTCACGCTCAACCACTAGGAGGAGCAGAACTTCTGCTTCAATTTGCCCTTTAAATGTCTGCACTGCAAAAGAACTGACAGCAGCATGCAGTAAAGGTCTTTAGTTTGTCAAAACTTGAACTTGGTGCAGAATGTGTCGGAGGCTGAATACCTGGACTGCACTGTGGTTGGATTAGGATGAGGGGATATCGCAGAGGTTAAATGTTACTCTTACTTTGAGTATCGGTGAACCGTTGATATTCCATCTCCGGTTGCTGGGTTTCTTGAGGCGAGACTGTAAAGTGTGCGGTACAAGAGCATGAGAGACAGAAGGGAGAAGAACCGGGAACAGGGGGGCGCCTGAGCTGAAGTTTTATGAGCTTCTCTGCTGATCACCTCGCAATGCTTTGCACTAAGTTCCTCCTGTGATCTAAACCAAACTCCTGATGCCTACCTGGTGTTAGTTAGTGGTGTTAGTCTGGGATAAGGACCAAATCCAAAACAAGAATGTGACTGGGATCAGAGGAAACAGAGTTTACAAAGAGCTCCAGCAGAGTACCATCCACCTAACTCCTCAGCTGTAGGTGTGAGGTCTAATGTGAGACATGTCCCAGTCACATTCATGCTCATGTAAGCCTCTCAGGGACAGGCCACATGCATGTTGCCCAACATGCATCGTAAAAGGCAAGGGGCAGAGAAGGCACAGCGCTCCAGTCCCGGGGAGTGGACGTGGAGGGCTCACTGGTAGTCGGGGTGGGAGCCGGACGCATTAAGCCATGTTAGAGATTCACATGAAGGGGACTGAAGAGGGGGGCGGGACTGCAGGTGTGGAGGTGCAGCCACCATGGGGTCACACTCACACTCTGAATGGTGTGTTTAGGAGGGGAGGAAGAGGCAAGCTGAGACACACTCATGCTCGCACACGCCTGCCTTCCTGTAAACCACTCGCTCAAGATGCATGTGGTCACACGCACATTCACATTCACACACGCTCTCTCACAGCAGGTGCAGGACTCAACGCAGTACCTGGGGGGTTACAGTGGAGAGGGAGGGGCACTGAGAGATGTTTTTGGCTACCTGCAGTGCCTCTATCCTCAGGGCAGCAAGCACCAGCTCCTCCTGGGCCGCGCACATGGAGGGGTGGGGGGTTGGGGGGGTTCATGGATTTCACAGGAAGGGAAAAGGGGGGAGGAGGTGCGGCCCAAAGATGAGAGAGCAAAGGGAAAACATAGAGACTTAAAGTTGCTGCTGTCTACATTTCAAACACAGTCGATTCCACACAGTACAGCTTTAAACTGCAACTTAGGAGAGAAGGAAACATGGGGAAATAAAAAGGCAGCATGGAAAAGGTGACACAATGAGACAACACACAATCACATGAGTGCACCAGATCGGGAGAAGCCGTGTGAGGGGTGTAAGGTCGGGTCATGTGAGGTCTGTCAACACACCTGGAGTTTTTGGGCGAATGCGGTGGGGTTGGTCTCGGCCAGGTCGGGCTCCAGGTACTGCAGGGGGTCGTCACACTCAGACAGCGTGTCTAACGGGGGCATGGCCGGGACTGGAGCAGGGGCCTCCACGGGGCCCTGGCTAGGGGGCTACAGGGGGGGCACCGGGAGGATTAGGCAGAGGGCAGGGAGGAGGGAGGGAGGGAGGGAGGGAGGGGGGGTGAGGGTCAGCAAGGCAAAGCAAGCGCTGAGTGTTTGAGTGGCAGCAGAGGGAGCTGAGTCACCGAGCTGAATCTGGAACATAGTGTTGCTGGCTGGCTATGTGTGAGCAGTGACAAGGCTTTAATGAGAACCAGTGTGACTGATGGGGCTCACCCTGCAGAGCCGGGTCATGGATTACAATGGTACGATGTAAATGTTACAAAATAAAAACTGACAGGTTCTCCTGCATGATGGTGACAACACAGAAATGACTGATTCATCCTACAACACATAATCATCCTCACGAGGCTCACCTGCTCATCCCTCTCTATGCTCTGTGTCCGGCTGAGGGCCTCGATCTCTCTCTTCCTGCCTTTATCACAAGCAGAACCTTCAGGACCGGGACGTGGACTCAGCACGGGTGTCTTCATACCCGCCGTAATCTGAGCCTCCATCTCCTCAAAGCTCCTGCACAGAGTTAAAGAAAGAGAGAGAGAGAGGGAGAGAGGGAGAGAGGGAGAGAGGGAGAGAGGGAGAGGTATGTAATGAACTGTATATGATTGATGAGAGTGATAATGATGAGAACTGCTGCTGGAACAGATGATCTGCATGCCTGATGCAACCTGAATATCTATGACTCAATTTGCAGGAATACTAGAAATAACAGTTGAAATTGCACAAAGTATAAACATTTTTAATAGTGTAGGAAACAGAGCATCAAAAGCAGAACCACCAGAATGAGGAACAGCTTCTTTCCTGAGGCCATAAGACTGCTGAACTCTGGTGGTGCTCTGTAGTCTCGGCCGCTCCCAGCCATACAGACTCTGACATGAACAGTACAATAAAACGGACTGCAGTTCATGTGTGATACGATCTAACAGACACTCCAATAAATCATCTTATATGTCTTGATCCCATCAAAAGAAGCACTGACACCTGAAAAATCTAGTTAACCATGACTTAAAGAAGTGGTTCTCAGCTGGTCCAGACTCAGGACCCACCACCTTATCTTTAATGACAACTTTCCAGCCAAGGCGCCGTTTACAATCTACAGATGCATTCTCGTCCTTTCGTGCAACAAATTCAAATTAATGTGCACATTCCTCTGGATCTCTGCTGCTGTGGACGTGCCAGACTCCAGCTGCTACAACTACTACTATCCGTCTCCCCACTATCATCTCTCTCTCTCTTCATCTCCCTCTATCCCTCTCTCCAACACGGTCTCAGCAGATGTGTGTCTAACATGAGTCTGGTCCTGCTGGAGGTTTCTGCCTGTTAAAGGAAGTTTGTCCTTGCCACTGTAAATGGAAGCGCCGCCTGCAAGCTAGTTCAGATAGAACACTTGAGCTGTGCTGATCTCAACATCCTCTCATTTGGCGGTCTATTTAAACTGCAGGTCTCCCTGTCTCTGCCTCTGCTTTGTAAGTGCTCCTGCTGTCCTGCTCAGTGCTGGGTGCAAACTTCGTACCCACCTCCTCCCCGGCATCCACCTCCTAAATGTCTGCATTTAAATAATCTACAAGAGTAATGATGTTCGGAGCCCATACTCCAAACACAATACTGTATGCTGCAATAAACTTTATCTGAAGTAAATGTGAGTTGTCTGACTGAACTTGCTAAATGCTGCAAAGTGCTCTGTTCATGGTGGATTAAGATGAGATCAGAGATTCTGCGAGCAGGTTGTTCCAAAGTCTAGGACTTGGTCTCCTTTAGATTGAAGCCTAGACTTTGGAACACTCAGAAGGTTCCCACCCGAGGGTCTAAGGCTGCAGGTCGGCTTGTTGGGTGTTTTCTGGAGTCCCTGAGCTCCCTTGTCTCGTGGGTTCCTTTGAATCTCTGCTGCTGTGGATGTGCCAGACTCCAGCTGCTACAACTACTACTATCCGTCTCCCCACTATCATCTCTCTCTCTCTCTTCATCTCCCTCTATCCCTCTCTCCAACACGGTCTCAGCAGATGTGTGTCTAACATGAGTCTGGTCCTGCTGGAGGTTTCTGCCTGTTAAAGGAAGTTTGTCCTTGCCACTGTAACTTGCTAAATGCTGCAAAGTGCTCTGCTCATGGTGGATTAAGATGAGATCAGACTGAGTCCTGTCTGGAAGATGGGACTGGATCTGATCCGGTCTTGATGTTGGGTCTTTGTTGATAATAGAACATAGAGTCCGGTCTAGACCGGCTCTGTTTGGAAAGAGGTTTTAGATAATGTTTGCTGTTTTTGCTCTCCTCCTTCTTTAACTGGAGCCAAAGTCACAGAGCTCTCATGGAAGGTCAGAGAACTTAAAGTAACACAAGTAATGAGATAACTGTCTGATTAGTAAGCAACAATACTCGTTACAGAGAAATGTAATCCAGTTAAAGGACGGCAGATTTAAAGACTAGATGCAGTAACAGCATGTGTCCATATCACAGAGTGAGTCGTACCCTGTGCACGGAGAGCTGGGCTGAGATCCATGTTCATTAGCGTTCTTCGTTAAGCTGTCAGAGACCGAGTCCAGGTTCAGGTACAGAGAGGGCTTCTTCACAGACAGCGGCTGTAAGACACAAAGGGTTAATAATCAGAAACATAATGTTACAGAGAAACATCATGAGCAGTGATAAACACAGAAACACTCACAGGTGACGAGGAGCCGATCTTCTCCATGTACTCGATTTCATAATCTTGTGCTGCCAGAGGAAGAGAAAGAAAGATGCAGAAGAAGAAGTGAGGAGACATTTCAGCTCAGATGGAGGGGGTCAGAGTTTGAGTCAGAGCTATCCTTTCCTTTCTCTACACACGAGGTCAAAGGTCAGCAGAGAACTGGGCCAACAGGGCCAAACTCATTGTTGAGTAAGCATGAAACAGCCGTTTGCTCTTCATGACAAAGCGCCCAAACATCAGCTTTGAGTTAGCTTGGCACGGCGCCCCGTCTGTGGCGTGCTTTGATCTCAAAACAGAGCGGCTGAGCCTCACCTGGGGCCTGATGAGGAAGACCGCTCTCGTTCACGAAGGCCGTGAGGTCGCTGGGCTGAGGGAAGTCCTGCTGGTCGGAGTTCAAGTCCGCCTCCATGTCGTGCAGGTTCCACTTGTGACCCGTGGAGGACGCCAGCTTCTCCTCGTCTGTGGCGTGGTCGTCCTGCGTGTGGAGGGAGGACGGCTCATCGGTGGGCGGAGGTTCCTGCGGGCACAAAAGAGGCTGGAGTTAGAGAAAGGACTGTCAAAGAAAGGCAGACAAAAGAGAGAGATTTAGAGGAATAATGAGGAAACAACAAACCAGGCAGACTTCTGACAGAGGAGATTTCTTTGGCGACCTCTTCACCCTGAAAGTATTACTGAAAAACAGAGAGAAAGAATCAGCCATCAAGATCCAGAGTCTGTTCCTGCCTTCACTGACTATCACAGGTATCTTTTACCTACATCTTAATATCTGCTGGTTAGTTCTCCCTCTACAATCATGTAATCATCATTTACAGAGCTGTGTTATATCTCTAACAGGACTACTTACTGCGCTCTATGTGAGGCTGAAATGAATGAAACACTGGAATGTTTGAAAGAGGATTAAATCTTTAGTTAGTCGCTGCAAAGTCCAGCGTGTCGGTGGATGACTGAAGTGTTATGACCTTTTTTAATTTCACACAACTCGACGATCATGGCACGACTAGACGGAGCTGTATGCTGGAGTGAAGGTGGAGGGAATGCAGAAGGTTTGTTTGGATCTTGATGGAAAGGATTTTTGATTTCCTCACTTTTCATTAGAGGAACATGATCTTTCAGACGTTTGGAAGCTTCTGCAACACCTTTCAGGAAGCTTCAAAACTGAATGTTAATGTTGTATGAGGTTGATTTAAAGTTGTGCATACTCCAGTCTTCAAGTTGCAGAAGTGTGTCTGATAACAGGAAGCTTAAGGTTGGATAAATTGATGGTGGGGATTCCTCACTTGGTGCACTCAATTGCAATAAATCAGAAATTCTTATCATAGGCCCAAAATCCATCCCTTCCACCTGCCTGGACTTCTTACTCAACATTGACAAATCCACTGTTCCAGCATCCACCCACATCCGTCACCGATCAGTCAACAACATCGTCACTTAGCTGGTGATGTTTGCATTCATTCAAATGAGCCGCTCTGCATTTATTTGAGGTGAAATCTGCTCCTTGTTCTATAAATGAGCCCTGTTGATTAGCACTAACAGCCACACACTGTTAAGAGTGAAATTTTGCACGTCTGCTAAGAGTTTGTTCTAACTGTTCTGCAGCATTTATAAGGAAAATTACTGTAAAACTTTACAGTGATGATGACCTAAAAGGATAGATCTTTACATTTAGTCAGTTAGTTACTATGAAACTCTTATTCTATCAATCAGGGGTTAAACTAGTCTGGGGCTGAACCCTCAAACATGCAGGCCGTGACATTACAAACAACAACTAAGTCATTTTTACAAGTTGAAATCTGAACAAGTCACTCAGTTCATCCAACTCAAATCCTTCACTTCTCAACCCTCCCCCATCACTTCAGGTGTGCCCCAGGGTTCTGTCCTGGGGCCCCTCCTCTTCATCACCTACCTTCTCCCACTCGGCAATATCTTCCGCAAATTTGGCATCCACTTCCACTGCTTCAAGGATGACACCCAGCTCTACATCTCCAGTAAGCCCGACTCCACTCTCCCACCCTCCTCCCTCACCCTCTGCCTCTCTGAGATCAAATCCTGGTTCACCTCCAACTTCCTTCAACTCAACAGCAATAAAACAGAACTCCTCCTCATAGTAAATCCACCCTATCCAAAGCCGACAGTTTCTCCCTCACCATAGACAGTTCAACAGTGTCCCCCTCCCCTCAGGTAAAGAGTCTGGGTGTCAGTGACCCCCTCCCCTCAGGTAAAGAGTCTGGGTGTCAGCGTCCCCCTCCTCTCAGGTAAAGAGTCTGGGTGTCAGTGTCCCCCTCCCCTCAGGTAAAGAGTCTGGGTGTCAGTGTCCCCCTCCCCTCAGGTAAAGAGTCTGGGTGTCAGTGTCCCCCTCCCCTCAGGTAAAGAGTCAGGGTGTGAGTGTCCCCCTCCCCTCAGGTAAAGAGTCTGGGTGTCAGTGTCCCCCTCCTCTCAGGTAAAGAGTCTGGGTGTCAGTGTCCCCCTCCCCTCAGGTTAAGAGTCTGGGTGTCAGTGTCCCCCTCCCCTCAGGTAAAGAGTCTGGGTGTCAGTGTCCCCCTCCCCTCAGGTAAAGAGTCTGGGTGTCAGTGACCCCCTCCCCTCAGGTAAAGAGTCTGGGTGTCAGTGTCCCCCTCCCCTCAGGTAAAGAGTCTGGGTGTCAGTGTCCCCCTCCCCTCAGGTAAAGAGTCTGGGTGTCAGTGTCCCCCTCCCCTCAGGTAAAGAGTCTGGGTGTCAGTGTCCCCTTCCCCTCAGGTAAAGAGTCTGGGTGTCAGTGTCCCCCTTCCCTCAGGTAAAGAGTCTGGGTGTCAGTGTCCCCCTCCCCTCAGGTAAAGAGTCTGGGTGTCAGTGTCCCCCTTCCCTCAGGTAAAGAGTCTGGGTGTCAGTGTCCCCCTCCCCTCAGGTAAAGAGTCTGGGTGTCAGTGACCCCCTCCCCTCAGGTAAAGAGTCTGGGTGTCAGTGTCCCCCTCCCCTCAGGTAAAGAGTCTGGATGTCAGTATCCCCCTCCCCTCAGGTAAAGAGTCTGGGTGTCAGTGTCCCCCTTCCCTCAGGTAAAGAGTCTGGGTGTCAGTGACCCCCTCCCCTCAGGTAAAGAGTCTGGGTGTCAGTGTCCCCCTCCCCTCAGGTAAAGAGTCTGGGTGTCAGTGTCCCCCTCCCCTCAGGTAAAGAGTCTGGGTGTCAGTGTCCCCCTCCCCTCAGGTAAAGAGTCTGGGTGTCAGTGTCCCCCTCCCCTCAGGTAAAGAGTCTGGGTGTCAGTGACCCCCTCCCCTCAGGTAAAGAGTCTGGGTGTCAGTGACCCCCTTCCCTCAGGTAAAGACTCTGGGTGTCAGTGTCCCCCTCCCCTCAGGTAAAGAGTCTGGGTGTCAGTGACCCCCTCCCCTCAGGTAAAGAGTCTGGGTGTCAGTGTCCCCCTCCCCTCAGGTAAAGAGTCTGGGTGTCAGTGACCCCCTCCCCTCAGGTAAAGAGTCTGGGTGTCAGTGTCCCCCTCCCCTCAGGTAAAGAGTCTGGGTGTCAGTGTCCCCCTCCCCTCAGGTAAAGAGTCTGGGTGTCAGTGTCCCCCTTCCCTCAGGTAAAGAGTCTGGGTGTCAGTGTCCCCCCCCCCGCAGGTAAAGAGTCTGGGTGTCAGTGACCCCCTCCCCTCAGGTAAAGAGTCTGGGTGTGATCCTCAACAGCTCACTTTCCTTCCACTCTCACATCAATAACATAACCCGGCCTGCATACTTCCATCTCTGCAACATCAACAGTCTCCGCCCCTCTCTGACCCCTCACACCACTGCTATCCTGGTCCACAGCCTCGTCACCTCCTGTAATTCACTCCTCTTTGGTGTCTCTCACAAATCCCTCCATAAACTTCAACTGGTCCAGGACTCTGCAGCCCACATCATCACCAGAACCCCCTCCTTTCACCACATCACCCCCGTCCTCCAGCAGCTCCACTGGCTCCCGGTCAAACTCAATTTCAAAATCCTCCTGATCTGATCTCCTCAACATCGTCACCCCCTCTCACTTCCTCAGGTCTTCCTCCTCCCTCCACCTCTCTGTGCCCCCTGCCCGTCTCAGCACCATGGGGAGCAGAGCTTTCAGTCACTCTGCTCCCCAACTCTGGAACTCACTCCCACCGGACATCCATAACATCAAATCCAAACTTCAAACTCACCTGTTTCAAACTTCATTCCTTGTCTGATTGCACTGTCTCATTTTAACTTGATGTAACTCTGCTTGTTTTTATTTATTTCATCATGTTGTTTTTATTTATTGTGTTTGTAAAGTGACCTTGAGTGCTTTGAAAGGCGCTTCTAAATAAAATGTATTATTATTATTATTATATATTCAGAATGGTTTGTGACTTGGACGGCAAACAATGTAGCTCACAAGCAGAGCAAGAGTGTTTGTCTGGAGAGGGTGCAGGGACTGGTTTGAGAGTCATTGTGCTCTCTTGCACTAAATGGCTCTAACAGCTGATACTTTGCATTCATTTCAAAGATTATTAAGATAACAAAGATCATAGTTGCACCGTGATGTTACTGCAGTTTCTGGGATTAATCCAGAGTTCAAATCAAGTCTGAAAAGTTTTGTCCCCCTAATCAAAATACACTGGATTCAATAAATGAATATGATTGGTTGATTCATGAGAGTAAGGGGTGTGAGGTGTCTGTTAATAGGGGGCGGGGCCACATTCTGTGTCATGATGTGATTTAAGGGTTAAAGCGGTGAACGGTTGTGTTGTCCCTGTACTTACAACAGACAACACAGAGAAGACACACCCTTGGACTTCCTGTGATATATGGGAACACACAGACACAGGTGACAGAGAGACAGACAAACAGCAATACACACGAGGACCAGGTACAAACATGGACTGACCTCAGAGAGTCCTCAACCACAGAGACACAAACACTCCTTCATGAGAAACCTGCTGTGGACTTACGATTTGATGGGAGTCTTCTTCTTCTTTGCAGGTTTGTTCTGGTTCTGGTCCTCCAGCTCTGCGATGTTGTCGTTCTCGTTCTCGTTGTCAAAGTCACTGGACGACAGATCGAAGGAGGCGGACGCCTTCGGAGGGGAGTTGGCCATCTTATTGGAGGAGATGAACGGGTCTATAGAGTCGTCAAAGGTGTTGGGGTCAAACTTGTAAGCGGGTCTGGAGAGTTTGGGGGAGTTGGAGATGTTCTTCTTGGAGTTGAATGGATTGAAGCTCGGGTCGTCCCACTTGTCGGGCTCAAAGTTGTACGCGGCTTTGTGGATGGGGATCTCTTCATCGTTCCCGTTGTGAGACTCTGCTGGGTTGTTGTCCAGCTGCTCGGTCTGAGCCGGAGGGGCCTTCTTCAGACCCAGCTTTGGTTTCCTCAGAGGCATCTTGGCACCCGGCTTCTTGCCCACTTTCTTGGGTGGGGGAGAGGCCTGGTGTGGCGCCTCGCTGGCCTCCTCGGAGTAGTCAAACTCCAGCCTTACCGACTGACGTTTGGGGAGGATGGGCTGCTCTTCTGGGTCGGTGACCGGCTCTTTGAGAGGAGCTGGAAGGCTCGGCTCTACGGCACAGACTGGGGGGCTTTCTAGAGAGTCCTTAAGGGGGGTACACGGCAGACCTTTACGGCCCAGAATAGGGGAATTTGCTATTTTACTGCCTCCAGTGTTGAACGGGTCGATGTTCTCAAAGTTATCTGGATCCCATTTGTAGGCGCCTCCAGGGGGGATGGGGGATTCGTCTCCGCCTGGTGGACTACCAGGGAGAGGAGTCTCCTCCTGGCACAGGGGCAAAGCGAGGGTGGCAAGGCTCTTCTCTTGGATTGGATTACTTGTCTCCTCTGGTAGAGGAGGAGGAGTCACCACCCGGCTCTTCCTGGTCTTTCTGAGGGTTCCTCCTGGACTCGGGGTCGCAGATCCTCCCTCTGTTTCCTCCGGAGCCTGAAGAGGACTGGAGGTCCGAGGTTTTGCCCGCCTGTTGATCTCAGGGGTGTTGTTGGATGAAGCTGGTCTTGGACTCTCTGGGTTGGAGTTCTGTCTGAGCAAAGGTTTCTTCTTCAAAGAACCAGGACGGACTTTCTTTGGTCTGTGGAGGGTCCCCGGTGCACTCCCAGTGCCCACGCTGAAGGATTCAGGATGTGGATGAAAACCTCCTGCAGCTGATCCTTCGGTCTGATCAGCACCTTCGAGCTCTCCTCCCTGGAGGCTCTGGGACCGGATGAGACTGGAACTGGCTAAATCTGAAGCCAAACTATCAAACTTGTAGGCGCCGCTGGCTGCGATGGGCCGGTCCTCGTCGAACACCACAGACGGGGATCTGCAGAGTCTCTCAGTCGAGGTCAAGTCAGAGGCCGGATCATCGATGGAGACGTCTGCTTCTGCAAAAGCTGCAGAGACAAAACATTAAGAGGTTTAATTCAGCTGCTTAGAATGTGAAATCTGGAGGAATTAAATCAGGATTATCATATTTTAACAGTTTGGGAAGAAAAGGCAGGTGTGATGGAGGAAACCTGCAGGGAGGGAAGAGCTGCAGCTGGCTCCTGACACATCCAATCATAGAGATGAATGTGCTTTAAATAATTCACTGAGGGTCTCACAGAGGGACCATGAAAAATGACCACATGAGAGAGGCAGAGCTGATAGGCCAGCCCTCTCTTAGATATCTTTCTGTCCCAGCTGTGCACTTCATCTTTCCTCCACTAGATGGAGCAACAGCTCTCTCTAACACCTGCTTCTTTGTGACGCTGTAAAAAAGACCCTGCTGCGGTCCAGGAGCAAAGCACACCTCATGGAACCATTCTCTTACTATACCTTTGCTGTCCAACAGAAGCTGCTGGATCGGAGGCTCTGTGGGAGACGCGGCCTTCACTGGAGTTGTGGATTCGGGGGTCTCAAACGCTCCGTCAGAGTCTGAGCTCCTGTGAGGAACACAGATAAGGACACATTCAGTCAAAGCTGCTCTGAATCAGGATGATATCACTTTGACTTCAACGGCTCCGGCTGTGTCTGGATTATGGACCCTGACGTCATGTGAGGATGAGCTCAGATATGTCGTTTCACAAAGGGTCTTTTTTTTATGGTGGGTATAGATTCCCTGTAAGAATAACCACAAACTCTACATCCAGCAGTGTGCAGGAGTTATTTCAATAGAAGGAACATTTACCAGACAATGCAGGAAACAAGACACAGGCAAGGTGATCAAAGTTAAGGCAGCATCAGACTCGAAGATGGATCGTCAGACCTCGCCCCTGTGCAATAAATGTGGAAGAGAGATTGGGACCTACTATCACTATTTTTGGCAGTGCAAACGGATCAAAAGATTCTGGGGTGCAATTTCAAAAGAACTGAGTGGCATTTTCCAGACCTGCATCAAGAGGGACTCAAGCCTATTCATCAGTAAATCAGTTGCATCAATTGCACATTTCAAACTGTGACAGACTGCTGTCAGTGGCTAGAAAATGTATTTTGATAAACTGGATTAAAGATAAACCTCCAACTGATACTCTGTGGTATCAAGAGTTCTTCAGGGTCCCCCCTCATGGAAGGATCAGTGTGGTTCTGAGGGGTCATGAGAGGCACTTCACTGACATGTGGTCTCCTGTGTTCAGGTATTTACCTGAAGAACTGACTCAACTTCTGATGAGGCAACAAAACCACATGAAATGGCCAAACCTGCAGAGAGCTAATCAATAAGCATCCTCCTTTTCCTTTTATTATTGAGTCTCTAATGTCTGTATAGCTTAGCTAGCTTTGCCTTTTGTTATCAGGTATTATATTTGCTTGTGGTTGGTATGTGAAAACGTATTATAATGGCAATATGCATGATATATAACCTGTGGGGGGAGTGGTCTGGCGGCTGGGTTCTCCTTGTTTGGACTGTACGGTATGATATGTTGGCAGAATGTTATTTTATTTCTTTTTTCTCTTCTCTTTCTAATGTAAATGTCTTTATATAATCCACTCTTAATGTTTGATTTTAAATGTGTAATGTGGTTTGAAGGCAGGATGTATGATTTGATTTCATTCTCTTCAATAAAACTGTTTAAGAAAAATCAATCAGTGTGTCTCATCCTTCCTGCCCCTCATCGTCCTTTAAAAACCTGGAGATCCTTTTGATCCAGGACTCAGATTCAGGCACAGCAGAGGTATTTTTAGAGCATTCAATGATTAAAATAAAACCATCATGATGTTCAAAAGATGATCAAATAATGATCTGAATAAAATATATTTAGATACAGAAATCACTTCAGATCTGAATCATTTTTTCAGCTTTCTTTGTAGTTTTTGTCTTTTTTTAGGCGTCATATCTCGACCTGTGAGTCTAGATTTCCTGAGGCTGTTAAAGACTCTCACCTGAGCTATGTCTCTGTCCTTTCTGTTTCACAACCAGCTTCTAATGTGAGTCATTGATATCAGTCTGTATCTTTAACACAGCCCCAGGTTAGTGTGTGTTACGGCTCACTTCTTGCAGACCTTATTGCCTCAAAATGAAACCGCTGAATCTGCAGTGAGGTGACAGAGAATCACACATCTGAGACTCAGAATGACCCAACCTCAAAACACACACACACACACACACACACACACACACACACACACACACACACACACACACACACACACACACACACACACACACACACACACACACACACATGTATGCAGCACCCGTTTACACACCAGAGCACCTCCAAATCTGAAACCAGCCACAGAGAGACGACAAAGATATGACAAAAGGCTGCAAACACAAAGCAGAACTGAGCAATAGAGGTATTGATTCCTCTTTTTCAATACACACACATGCACAAAGCCAGCTCACAGACCCCCTGACTCTCAGACCCCCTGACTCTCAGACCCCCTGACTCTCAGCCTCATGCTCCATTCATCATGTGTTATCTGACGGTAGCCTCAGCCTCCCGTCCCGTCTCACCTCTGTCTGACCGGCTCCCCGGACGCCTTGATCAGGTTATCATGCCTCGAGCCCCAGGACAGGCTCCTGAGGAGCCCCAGAGCCGGATCCGAGCTGGGGCTGTCCCCGTCCTCTGCCCCTCCCAGCAGAGTGTCCCAGCCCCAGCGAGCCCACTGCAGTGGAGACAGAGCCTGCCACGCACTCACTGCCATGGCTGCCAGTGGGCTGAACCTCTCCGCACCACGATGATGCTGCTGCTGCTGCTGCTGCCTGACGCACAGGTAGACGAACCACCAGATCACACCTCTCCTCTCTTTCTCTCTTCTACTCTTCTCTTTTCGTCTCCGATCTACAACATCAGTCCTCTCACGCCGCTGCTTTTGTCATCCGTAGCCACATCAGCCGGTCCCTGCTCCTCCCAACCAGGAAATGATGCCTCCCAATCTAAATGAGACAGGCTGCAGAAGACCACCGCCTCTCCTGCATACTGTATACTCTCTCTCTCTCTCTCTCTCTCTCTCTCTCTCCTTCGTCTCTCTCCCTCCCTGCCTCCCTGCCTCCCTCTGCCTCCCTCTGCTGCACCTGAACATCTTTGCTGTATCAACAAAGACGATCTGGACAAACCTTTCCAGATAAAGCTCGCTCATTACTTACATCTCTGATGCATTTGATTAAAGCTGCAACGGTCTTCCATAAGAGATCACAGATGAACTCATATTTCAACAAACGATTCATAATTCTGATGATTATTTAAAACCAAAATGTCCAAAATGTTCTGGACTCATCTTCCTGAATGCAACATTTTGCTGCTTCCTGTCTTTTTGCAGCAGGAAGTTTTTAGTTTTGCAGCTTCAGTTCATAAAAAGAAGTTAATTGAAGACAGCTTTAAGGGATCTGTGGGATTATGATGAGCTTTTTTCACATCTGATACTTAACAGATCAAAGATTTGATTTGTCACCATCTGCAAGTTAATTGATTACGATAAAGAGGATCAAGCATGTGTCGTCTGCCTGCTTAAGAAGGTAAAGACGAACCCAGGACGTTTGCATAAACACCCTGAAGCTGGGCATGAATATTCTTTGATACCTTCTAAAACTAAAAACATGTTCAAGTGCATGGAGAAGGAACAAGTTCATGTCTTGCAGTGAAATCAGAACCAAAGGGAGAAATTGCAATACACAGATTTTGCACAGACCTCAGAATGCCTCCATGCACGAATACAGGAGCATCCAGAGGAACTAGACCAGGATCCCCCAGTTGGATAAACACCCCCCAAGTCTATGCAACTTATTGATCCAGCCAATCTAAAGGGATCAACCTCAGGGCAAAGCTGAAGCTCTCCTGCACCCTGCAGGGCTGCTAAGTCACAGTCACACGCACATGGATCAAACAAAGCCTGGAGTATGACAGTCATGAGGCTTAAGCCAATCAGATCCATACGGATTATATCGCCCATACAACAAACATTAACCCCAGAGTTTATAGAGGAGGCTGTTCTAATGTCAGGAGTAATATGTTCCCTCGCCTCAGGGTCAGATCACAGCAGGGATGAAGGACACGCTGTAACATCTTTGCAGACTTGAATGTGCTCCATGAAGGAAACTGAACAAGTCCTGAGGATGTGAAAGCAGTCTGAAGTGTTCCCTGCTCTGTGCATTATTTTAATATTAAGTCCTTTAAACCTCCTCCGGTTCTTTCAGGGTTGTGTGAAGCAGAAACCAGACAGCACATGGCGGTGAAGGGAGCCAGAGCTGTAATCTCAGCGAGGGACCGGAGAGTCCCAGCAGGATCAGACGGGTCTGACTGGAGATCCATCTGGATCTGTCACCGCCGGGAACCAGGATCAGAGTCAGATGGTCAGACAGGCACAGACAGACAGACAGGCAGCCCCAAGGTAGGACCAAGATGCAATTAATCTAACACCTGAAAGAACTGGTGTCAGACGGAGTGACTAACTGCATGCTGCTCATACGGCCTTTATATTCATGTTCAGGGGCAGAGATTCTTTAGTTACACACCTCACTGTTAAAAGAGGGAAGGAGGAAATTCAAGAAACACTTCACTCTTATGTGCTCTCTGTCTGATCTTTTATCTGATTCTTTTCTGACTTGTGTGTTTTTAAGTGTTTTTTTGAAAGTGTCTCCTGTGTTTATTATGATTCTTTTATTTTATTATACTTTATTTATTCATGTTCAGGGGCAGAGATTCTTTAGTTTTACACCTCACTGTTAAAAGAGGACAGGAGGAAATGATCTGTCATTGTCTGTCTGTTCTTTTATCTTGTTTTGTTCTGACTTGTGTGTTTCTAAGTGTTTTTTTTAAAGTGTCTTCTGTGTTTTTTATGATTCTTTTATTTTATTATATTTGATTTATTTCTGTTCTGTTTGTTTTTCTCACTTATTTAAACTCACTGTGCAGCACTTTGGTATACTATAAAAAATCTGCAAAGAGCTCTACTCACCACTGCACTACTATCATATTATTTCAGCCTGCACATATCAGTCATGCCTCTTTGTTGTTCTTTTTTGTGTTTCTAGTTGATATTATTATAATATTCATATTTTATTTGTAGGTCTTATTCTTATGTCTTGTACAAAGAGAGCACAGTTTACCAAAGTCAAATTCCTTGTGTGTTAAAGCATACCTGGCCAATAAAGCTGATTCTGATTCTGACCACAGGGGGCGCCAAAATCAACCCAAAACTGAACGTTATTTACAGGAGCTTTAACACCGTGGTACTGAAGGTGCTTTTATAGATGATGCACACTGATGCTAACAGCTTACACATTTTACTCACAGGTGAATTTAGCTTTTTTCTTTTGGACTGATCAACTTAGGAATATTTTTCATTTCTAATAGAAAAGGTTTCCCACAAAGAAACCAATATTTTAAATTAATAGTAATGCTAACTTATGATACAATGAATCCCCAAGTCATCTTAAATCCTTTGGAAATCAAAAAAATTAATAATAAATTGAGAGTTTGGTTTCTGTTTTACATTAAAGATTTTTTTAAATTAATTGCAGAACAAAATTTGCCCATTTTTCACTGTTATTTCATATTTAAGGCATAAAAATGTCTAAAAACATGATTTTTAAAGGCCTTAATGTGCTTTGTTTATCCTCTCTATGTAATCTGCAGTAGAAATAAAGAGACCGCTCCTCTGTGAGAGATTAAACTCCCCAGAGATTCAAATCGGACGTGTAAAAAAAAGAAGCTAATTTGACCATAAATGGTGATTAAACTGAGAACAATGAAACAATAAGGTAATTAGGGCTCATTTCAGCGCCCCGTTTATGTCCCTGCAGAGGACATCCATCATGTGACTGCAAACAGTGTGTTGCTATGGTAACAGGAGGCTGCTCCCCTTGCCATATGTTCCACTACGATGGATGCACACAGTCCAACACAAACACACAACTGAGGCTTTCCCATCCAACAAGGTCCAGAGTGATGTGGTTTATGATACAGGAGAGACATAAAGGGAAACAGAGATACTGCACTGCCTTTCCTTTGTTAACACTTCTACTCTCCAATAGTGGTCGCACCCCGGGCAGATTTCATGTTACCTAGATACAGACTAAACCTAGAAAGAGGGAAGACAGCGTGTGGGTGAGCAGTCAGGATCCGAGGGGCGGATAGAAACAAAGAGAGCAGCAGTTAATAGCATCGTCTCGCAGGCTGTGAGGACTGCCTGGAGACAGAGACTCTGCAGCGTGCAGCAGGAGGAAGCTGCGATTCAGACAGCCAGACGTGTCTGTGCTCTCAGCCGAATCAAACTCAGCCTGTCTAAAACAGCTTTCACAGAGCTGGAGGAAGAGCCATCACAAAACCTCCCCCCCGGGGGGGAAGGGGTGGAAACTGGGCTGCACCGACACGTACAGCAAACACCGTCTATCTGACCTTTTCTCAGCTTCACTTTCAAAGACACAAGATTCAAAATGATAGCTGCTTAAAAAGACAATTCTCATCTGTGCTTTCAAGGAGGGATGAGGAGGCATCTGTGATTGGACGAGAGCTGATGGGAGGGATGAATGGAGGCAGGCTGGTCTCTCAGCAGCTGTGTGATTAGCCTCAATGGATCTGATGCTACGTGTTCCCTCCATCTTTTCACGCGTTACACCTTCTCTGCACCGACTCAACCGTCATCCTCCTCTCTCCACTTTCCTCCTCCTGTACCTTTAAATCCCTCACCTCTTCCTCCATCACCTCAGTTCATCATCCCTTTCTTATCTCCTCCTCATTCAGCAAACCTTTCCCTCTCAGATGGGACACATTTTTTTGTATCAGGTAGATTTGTGATTTGTGATTTGTGATTTGTGATTTGGACATTCAAGAATCAACGGCCTGTCTTCCAGACATAAAGGAAAAAGAAACACAGCAGCTTAGTTTTTCCTTTTGACAACATTAAGAAAAATAATATTATAGTGAAATGCTAAATTTGCATCACAAAATTAAGTTTTAGATGTGTAATTCCAGTCATATGTGCAATACGCTGTAACGCAGCCACTCACCACTAGCTGTGGCTGCAGCTAGGTTTAAAGGTGACATATCACGCTTTTTTCATCAACATATATTGGTCTAAGAGGTTCCCAAAACATGTCTTTAAAGTTTCTGCTCAAAAAAACACTTTAAAATCAGATTCTGGTCTGCCTGAAAAACCCTCTTCTTCAGCAGTCCTCAGAATACTCTGTTTTCTCTCTGACCACGCCCCCTCATGGAGTGGGTGTGGCCTCGGCTGTCCAGCACGTTGATCTAATGTTTACATGTTGGCTGAATATACACGGCTGCTCACAGACCCGCGTTACTTCAACCCTCTGAATCTGATCCAGAATCTGATCCTGACGGAGAGGCGCCTGCAGCAGGACCTTTCTGAACCATTGGTCACAGATTTAGTGTTTCTTGTTGTTTTATTTGTCAGCATGTCGACGTGTGTCTTGGTACACAGCTACCAACATGTAGCTATGTGGCTATGCTAACTAGCGCTAGCACTTTTCCATGACAAATAAAAATCATCCACTAGATCTTCAAATCTGCAGACGTGGGGAGTCAAAGCGACCTCTGTGTTTATTAAGACAGCCTACAACTAGCATGCCTCCCTCCTAAGCTCCTTGTTAGCACACATGTGTGCAGGGAATGAAAAACGGAGGAGGGGTTGAGTTGTATTTTATACAGTCTATGGGCTGAACAAGCTCCGAGCTCTGACTTCCTGTTACAGACCGGATATTGTTGTTACGTAACAAAAACACGGAAGTCTGAAACGGCTGGTTTCAGCACACATTTACAGAAAGGTGGAGAAATCAGAACAGGGGCAGAATGGATTCTTTTCATTCTCGGGGGGTTTGTAGACAGGGACACAGATTTCAGGTAAAGAACCATTAAAAAGTCAATTTTGCATGATATGTCACCTTTAATGTCTGCTGCCATAACGCTCTAAAGCTCTACTACCTGGATGGAAACAAACACAGGTGATGGATGGCTTCTTGTAGCGCAGCATGAATTCTGGCCAAATCAGTACGTACTGCTGGTATATTAGGCGGTTTTGAAAACAGCCTGTTTCCTCCCTTCTGTGTCGGTTCATGTGTGATGTGTGATGTGTGATGTGTCATGTGTCATGTGTCATGTGTGATGTGTGATGTCAGCACCAGTACTCCTGTGATTGCTGTGTTTCCTGTGGTTTTGTATAAAGGAAGTTTTTGTTTATTAAAATCATTTTTTTATTTATTGATATGAAGTCTGCACTCGGATCCTCTTCCTTATTTTTCACGTGACAAATGTGCTCTTAAATGCATGATTGCAATAACACAAGAATAATTTGCTTTTAAGAAAAGGGAACATAGAAATTGAGATGCAAGCACACATATGGAGCAACACTCCTCCTGTTCCAAGTAGAATAAAACACAGCCAGGTTTTTCCTTAACTTCAGTCCGTCTACTTCGTCAAACGGATGGTTGTATAAAAATATTTTGTTGCAAAATTACTTTTTTTTGGGTTGCATTTGGATCTCATCTTAAACTGAAATATATTTGATGATGAGGCTTCTCCTTGTGGGACGGTATCAGCCTTATTGCATGCATCTCTGGAAATCAAGGCAGTTATAACTTGCAATGGAGCAAAGTGTTTTGTAGATGCCTTCGTCTGTCTTTCATATTTACATGCTTGTAAAAAGGTATGCATCTAAAAGTCTGAAATTATTACAGTGAGGAGATTATAAAATTTGATATTTTATCTCCCAAAGACAGTCATCTTATCATGAAAGTAGTTTCCTTGACTGTTCAGTTCATCCTCTGCTCTCATCACTTTGTTCATCACTGCAGAATCAAACAGACCAACAGAGGGAGCTCCTGTTCTTCTCTGCCTCTGATGAATTATTGTGAAGTATTACATCATACACACTGTACTCTCTGAAATACCACAGAAACCTTTTTTCATTTCACAAGAGCCTCTCCAGTTTAACACGACGTGAAGTGGAGAGCAGGGAGCAACAACGAGAGGTTTGTAGAGGCTGCTCTGTCCTGGGAGTCTAACACCTGACCTGCAGGAGAGTTACAGAGAATCAGGCTGCACCTTCAGAGCAGATGTGACACAGTTTCAGCTTCTCATCTCGACCCAGACTGACGTCAAGTTCAATCAGCAGAAAGCCGGGTGTCCCTTTGTCTAGGAAATCCAAAACAGAAAACAAAGGAGCCAACCGAGGACGGAAAGAGTGTCAGACTAAGATAATCTGTTACGTGTAATACCTCATCCAGTCTAATCTGAGACTTTAACTGCAGGCAGATGGCACATTAAACAACAACAGGTCAGGTCCAGGAGTCAGAGCAGCAGAGAGGAGGGGGTGAAACATCAGAGGGTCAGACACCAGGCTCACTCAGATTACTGCAGATTAACCAGGAGGGTCCGAGAGACGGCAACACAACCTGCACTGATTAAGACTTGGTAAGAGATGAACATTTGAGCCGTGTGGCGCTCTGTGAGTGCTTCAGTAAAAGCCTTGTTAGTGATGGTTCAGGTGGCGGCACTCTGCTCCAGCTCTATCTGCACACCTGTATCCAAACAGCTTACACAACCTCCAGCAGAGACGCTCTGAGCTCTGCAGCTGCTGTTTCCATCAATGTCTTCTGTGCCCGGACATTAATAGAGCTTTATGTTAAAAATATGACCGTATGATGCTCTGAATCATTCATTACACCTCCCTCCCTCCTCCCTCCTCTGTTCCTCCCCAGGTCCCTGCTCCCCTGTGCAGTAGTGTGTCTGAGATATAAATAAAACACAGCAAAGTAGAGCACTCTCGCTCCGTCTCTCTCCCTCTCTCTCTGACTCTAGCTTCATCTTCTTCTCTCAGCCTCACACGGCGTGTTCTATTTCCACGTCGTCACCACCTCCAGCTCCCACCGCGGCCGTCACGTCCTCCTTCACGCAGAACAAAAACATCACCCCACCAGCCTCCCAGCGGCATCCTCTGCACTCCTTCCCTTATCCTGGCTCCACTGAAGCTCTGTGATGTTCCATCTCAGACGTAGTGTACGGTGATCGCGGCACAATGAGGCCCACGTGTCTGTGCACATGCGCTGATTCTCTCCTTCTTATTTACATCACAAAGGCAACAACAACAAGGATAACGTGCTCGGTGGGTGGCACGGATTTTAAAAGGTATGAAAGCAGAATGCACGAAAGGATTTATGACATGAGGAACAAGAAAGCATGAAAACTCAGGGAGGTGACAGAAAACAACGTCTCTCAGAGGATGCTTCACCTGGAGACACTGGAAACCACCAGAGGCAGCATGCAAACCCTTACACTGACACAAAGATGACTGCAGTCTGTATCGTAAACATCCCAACCAACAATGAAGATGTGCATTTCATCTTAAGTGGATTAAAGCCATGAATAAATGAGATCTACATATAACAACAAAGCAGGAGCAGGCAGACTCTCAGCCTCCACACAAAGAGATCTTTGATTTTCTTCTGCTTTTAGATTTGGTGTGTCACCCCTCTGAGGAGGATTTGACATTAAGTTACACTCACATGTGTTCTTGGGAGGGACAGGGGGTCTGTCCTAGCTCCATGGACTCGTTGGCTCCCATCCTCGGCTAGCTCTGCCCCCCCTTCCCCCCCTGCCTGCTGCTGTTCTCCAGCCACCCTCCACATCCACCTGCTCCCACCCTGAAAACACCTTCTCTCCCTCTCGTTCTCTCGGTTCCTCAGCCTGTGTCAGAGGAGGCGAGCGGCGGCGGCTGAGCTTTCTGTGCTGCAGTGCAGAGGATGAGCGAGTCCTGCTCACATCAGGAGCAGAGCGGTGGATGATTAAGGGCTCCTGACTTTATGCACTGCATCCCTCAGCCTCTGCTCCTCTGCAGACCGGGAATATTCCTGCGTCTCATGAGGTGATGAAACGTCTCAGAAACCCTCAGAGAACAAAAACGTCACAAAGAGAATAATCCAAAACAAACAGGAGGAAAAAAAGAATCCTGCTTTCTTGCTGCCGTGCACGAGTGTGAGGTTCCTCCTCTCTGATATCGCTGAGCTGTGTTGCTGCTCTCCTCCTGCCTCCTCCCCCCTCTCTCTCCTCCACTCTCTCCCCTGACTCCAGCCTCCTGCGCCTTTAAAAAGACAAGCAGCTTTTCCTCGCCACTATGCAGGAGACCCAAACAAAAGCAGACCCCCGATACGACAGCGTTCCACATACAGACGTTTCCTCCTGCAGCCTGTCAGCCTCCCTCCCTAACCGTACCTCTCCTCTCCTCTCTGCCTTTTTCCTGCAAGGATCCCCCCTCTCTCTCCCTCACCCCCTCTCACCCCCCAGTCCAATCACATACTGAAAATGTCATTTCTGTGCCTCCTTTTCACACAATGGAAGCTTCCAGCACTCAGCGTGGCCAACCAGAGTGATGCCTGAGGTAAACAAAAGACTCTGGGAAACTATGTGTGCATTATTCAACTCTGACCCTATTATCCTCTTTCATTCAAGCAGCTCACAGTGACTCTGAGGCTGCACACAGAGAAGATATGTTGCGTTACACACACAGTGCATCTATTTACATGATGTTAGCTTAATCCAAGAACTGCAGACTTCCAAACAGATTCATTCTGTTTTTTAGGCATTGAAACGTTTGCTCTGACTCAGAGAGACATGATGGATCAGTCCAGGGAGAATGTTGGAACTGTAAACCTGGAGCTGTTCTCTTAATATGTCAGGAAAAAAAAACGTGACAGAGTTTTTCTTTAGTTAAAATTATCAGTTGGCTACAGAGCTTCAGAGTGAGGAGGCTAAATTACAGTAAACGCATAATAATAATAAATCATGCTGCAAAACAGTTGAAGAGATAAATTCCTTAAAGCTGCTGTGAGGAACTTTTGATTTATATCAATTTTGGCGCCCCCTTGTGGCCAAAGTGATACCTCTTATCTCTTGTTCTGTACAAGCAAAAGTAGTGTTTTCAACAAAAACTCACCTTAATGTCTTTTAACAGACAGAGTTATCACTCTATGTGATTATTTGCCATGAAAACAGCCAACAAAGGATGTTTCTAAAGTCAAATGTCAATCATGTGGTCTGACACCGACCCCCTCTGAGTGGTTTAAGGTATTCAAAATGACAACACAGAAGGGATCAGTGTTGTTGTTTATGGTTTTGTTTGCTTTTGAAGGTCATAAAGAGGCATCAGTGTCGGTTTCAGTCTGTTTCTCAGCTGGTTAAAAACTCCTCATAGTGCCTTTAATTCAACTCAATTTAAGATTTTGCTTTTTTTAATCTGGCTTTTAATTTGGAGTATTTTCATTATTATAATAATTATTATTCTAACATTTAATTATCTATTTATTTCCTGTATTTTTCTGATCTTTTAAACATTAGCTGATTTTTAATTCAGCTTTATACTCGGACTATTTTATTAATTTTACTGAATTTATTTTATTTTATATTGAAGTATTTTTATGTTTGTCTTTTATCATTTTACCCTCTTTTTCTGTTGTTTTCCATCCCTCTGGTCTTCTGTAAGAGGTTGAATTATATCCAGCTTTGACCAAAATGACACATATATCCAAACTCTCTCTGATCTTTACATTATCACAAACTTAACAAGGAGTCTGAAGTGTTCAGCTGCACAGATACATAACGGTGTACCTCAAGGTTCAGCTCTGGGCCCACTCTTATTCCCAAACTTCATTTCTATGCTGATGATGTCTATTTATCTTTAACCTGCACAAGCTAGATCAAATCTTCCTGATTTAATATAAGATCAGCTTTATCAACCACAACTTGTTTAAAGCAGATTAAACTTAACTCATGATTTTAATATCACTGGAACAGTGAAAACAAGAAAACTGTCAGAAAAGAAGGTGAAAATCTGAGTTGGTATCTATTTTTTTAGAGATCCAGAGTGTGAAGTTGATTTTTAAGGCACATGTTAAATATGTTACTGAAAGCTGAGGGTTCTACTTGAATTTCATGATAGAAACAAATCTTTCTTTTCCTTTAATGTGAATAAGAAACTAGCAGAGTCCACCTTTTTACTGATCCTTGATGTGCCGATGTGTTGCACATGAACTCCTCTGCTCACAGCCTTCACATGCTGCACTGTGATTTATTATAAATTGAGGTTTTCATGCTCATAGGAGTATTTACATTTTATTCAATTTTATTCATGCATTTATTTTTTAAGATCCTTTAACATATAACAACATAATGAATACAACTTCACTCAGATAAATGCATCACCTCATGTCTCAACAAAGCTCTCCTTCCAGCTTTGCTCTCCCTCTCGTCTTCAAACTATCAACATCTGACCTCGACACAAGTCCTTACATGAGTCTGAATGTGTGTTTAAAAATGCTAAAGGATGATTTCTAATAATTCTTCTATCATCTGCTTTTTAAACACCTTCTAGTTGAGGCTTTCTTCCATGCAACAAGTTATATTCTAACAGAGTATTCATCATGAGTTCAGATCATCTCTGTTAAATGTGATCCTGTAAATGTATCTGCACACAGATGATGACTGATCTGTGGTTTAATATTTGTTTGCTGTCTTTAGAGCTTGGAGGTTTCTTTCCCTAACTGCAGTTGTAATCTATGAGCCTGTTCTGGGCTCGGCTCATTATTTGTGCTTCCCAAAATAATAAAATCAAATGAAATCATCGTCCCGACGTGTCATTCTCAGCTCCAGAGACAGGGACATATGCTTCCTGACATGAGAGCGTCCACATTTCTTAATGAATGCAGCCTCGGTTGGATCCCCGGGCAGCAGGCTGAGCTGCTGATCTAATTTACTGGCACTCTCATCAAACCTTGAGTTGCATCAAAGTCAGCGACGGGAGTAATGATGATATTCTGTCTCGCTGCATGGGACACAGTGAAAGTGTCCTGTGGGATGGACACAGGAGCAGGAAACTGGTCTTACAAATTCTGCATTGATTGTCAGGGAGCAACGGGAAAGTGAGGCGTTGGAAATGTGAGAGGAATAAATCTATTGTGCGCTCATGGGAAAGTGAGGAAAGGAGGGCTCACAACAATAACAAGAACCAGCCCGCAGCGCTTGTATTCACACAGGTCTGCAGGTCTCAGGTGTCGGATCTCTTACCTGAAAACCTGTGGACTGAAAAGACAGACTGAACAAAGGACAGAGACACCCAGTGTTCCTGTCCCGCCTGACACCAGATTCAAAAAGAGGAGTGTTTGCATGTAAACGTGGAGTCCATTATCTGTTGAATATCGATGGGATTCCAGTCCCTGCTGGGCCTGGTGGTCGATGCTTCCCAGCCTGAGGGGAGATGTTAAAGTCCAGCCCACTCACAGACCCCGGCTAACGCAAAAATATTGATCCCTAACGCCATGCAGACCCCCGTTTTGAGTTCAAATGTGTATGTAGGGCAGTAAAGGGCGTGTACGTGAACTTCCTATTGTGCTGAATGTCTGAAGTAAACATCCTCTCAGTGTTTAAGAGTCAGGCTCTGCTCTCCTGTTTCAGCTGGAGGCTGTGAGGAAAATGAAGAAATGAAAAATTCAACAAAGCTCAGGAACTGGAAGATATGGCTGTGGCAGTTTACTTAAAGATTCATAACGGCGCTCAAGAGGAATCAGGGTCACTCACCAACGCTGCTCGTGTGTAGGCTGCAGAGCGTGAACGTGATAGCCTCCTCTTCTGCTCGGCTATTCTCTGTTTTATGAATTACTGTTTTAGTCCTTTAAACATATTCATCACATGAGGCTTCAGTCACATCATATATCTTACATTAATGCTTACAAAGCATGCTTAATTAAATAGTTCATGCTTTTAAACGGACTGTGAAGATGCACAATGGCTTCAGAGGCTTGGATTGCAGCTTAAAGCTCCTGTGAGGAGATTTAATCTGGTTAGAAAACATACTGAAATTAAAGATGTTGCAGTTTAATCACTTAAAAAACAAATAAGATCATCTGCAGCAAGATTATTAAATTATATATTGTCATTTTAATCTCTGTAACCTCTGTGAGGGGGTAGGTGTCAGACCAGCTGACTGACGGCAGAATAAGGAAGCAGCTTTTCTTATTCTTTCCACAGCAAACACTCAAAGTGAGGGATCTGTTTGCAAGGTGCTTTTTGTCAGAAAACACTACTAACACATGTAGAGGTCAAGACCTGCAAAGAAAGAGGGAGTTTCTCTTTGTCCACAGGGGGCGCCAAAATCAACACACACAGAAAGTTCCTTACAGGAGCTTTAATTTAAAAGGTGGCCCCAGAAGAAAAATACAAACTCTGGACCCCCTCTACCCCCCATATTTCCGGTCTCTTGTCAGCTGTCCTATCATGATGGCAAATTTTTTTAAATAAATAAAATAAAATAAAATAAAATAAATGAATAAATGAATAAATGAATAAATAAATGAATAAATAAATAAATAAATAAATGAATAAATAAATAAAATAAATGAATAAATGAATAAATGAATAAATGAATAAATAAATAAAATAAATAAATAAATAAATAAATGAATAAATGAATAAATAAATAAATAAATAAATGAATAAATAAATAAAATAAATAAATAAATAAATAAATAAATGAATAAATGAATAAATAAATGAATAAATAAATGAATAAATAAATGAATAAATAAATAAATAAATGAATAAATAAATGAATAAATAAATAAATAAATAAATAAATGAATAAATGAATAAATAAATAAAATAAATAAATAAATGAATAAATAAATAAATGAATAAATAAATAAATAAATGAATAAATAAATGAATAAATGAATAAATAAATGAATAAATACATAAATAAGTAAATAAATAAATAAATAAATAAATAAATAAATAAATAAATGAATGAATAAATAATGACTGTGATGAGTAAGAAGTTTCAGAAGTGTTGAAGGGTAATGTGGGTTGTGTTTATCAAGCACCTTAAATTAAAAGCACAGCCTCAAATGTTGCAACAGGCTGAAATATTAAAAGGAGAATGAACCTCATGCCTCCTAAAAACTCAAATAACATGTAAAAAGAAAGAAACACAATTCAATCACCACAAAAAGGCAGAACAGGTGATAACAGTGGAGCAAATAGAAAGACTTTTTGCAGCCTATTGAAGGGAATGGTTTATGAAAGAGAGCTTCTGATGAGCTCAGAAGTTAATTACTGAAGTGCTTATTTAAGGCGGTGTGAAGACGCAGCTCTATACTGGAGTTTGTAATAAAACAAAAACTGCTATCGTCACACTTGGCTGCGTTTTCTCATAAAACATCAGCAGTGAGATAAATTTCCTGAGACTGTTTCTGCAGAACAGACATCCTCGGTGAACATTTCTACTTTGTGCAAAGAGTTTCATCCTCTCTGCATCATTTAGCTGGATGTCAAAAGTAATCTGTGGAGAAGTCAGGACCACAGAAAGACAGATGCAGAGAATCAAAGATTAAAGATAAACATCAAAGATCATCTGAATAAAAGTTCAGGAGGGACCACAGACGAAGTTAAACCCCTTCTTTGGATGCTGACTGAGCAGGTGATCAAACTGCACGATTAAAAAAGCTGCTCACACACATTAAGATATTACAGTAAACCTGAAACTGATGATTCCACAGCTGCAGATCAAACCTCCCTGATCAAACAGGCCTCTGACTGCAGCTTTATGGAACTCATCTTTGCTGTTTGTGTATTAAAAGGCTGAGAACGCCCTGAGGTGGAAATATTTAAATGCATTCTGTGTGTTGTCAGACCAAATGAAGAAGCTCCTCCAGAATGGATCAGGAAGGGAGGAGTCTGGAGCTTTGCTTCTCATACGGGAAGACAAAGCTGCATTGCTCTCATAAACAATCACTCGTGGGATCAGTGTCTTCAGGCGGTGTCTGAAGATCAGACTTCATCTGTCTGCATGTACAGCAGCACTTCTCAAACATGTTTTATTCAGCTGCATTTCTTCTCTCTGTGGGAGAGTATGCATGTTGCTTTTGGTGCAGGGAAATCTGACCAACAGCATCAACCTGCACATTTTCCCTGATGCTACATTTCAGTCCTACTTAGACCTTTGCTGGGTCACTGTCTGAAAAAGTGGATCACACTCATGTACATTTATTTAGCACATTAAAAGCTCTACAGTGGCAGGTGTGTCTAACCAGGGAGATACACTTGATTAAAATAGAGAGGAAAGATGGACAGAGAAAAGAGAGATAACCGTCTGATCAACCCAGAGGAGGACCGGCTGTTAAAATCCTGCAGCTCCAGAAACACAGCGCTGAAAGAATTCTAAAGTAGACACAAGCAGCTGATTAAATCTGTGTTTTCAAGGGAATCCAGACATGCACTCAGGGAGGTTTTCACTGCAGGAAATGTTTGTATTAAATGTTTGGGAGTCACTCAACTCATTCAATATTTTGAATAAATGTTAATTTTAAAAAGAAAGCTTGCCTTAAAGATGTGAGGCGATGAAAACACATCAGCTAGTAAAGAAGATAATTATCTCCTTCATTCTCAGCGCTTAGGAACATAGTTAATTCTAACTATTCTGCACATGGTGAAGCAGCGTTTAGTCATTCTGCTCCACATATCTGAACACACTCCCTGAAAGCTGCAGGTCTGCTCCAACTCTCACCTCTTTAAATCAAAGACTAAGACCTTTTTATTTACCACTGCCTTCCTATCTTAGATTATTCTAACTCACTTTAAATGCAATCTTAATTTTATTTTTAAAATATTTCTAATGTTCCTTTTCTTTTCTGTTTTATTATATTTGTCATTTTAATTATGTTCTTTTATGCTTGTCTGAATGTTTCCAATGCTTTTAATGTGTTAATGTAAAGCACATTGAGTTGCCTTCATGTATGAAATGCACTATACAAATAAAGCTGCCTTGCCTTCAGTACATACTTTATTATTATTATTATTCTATTCTATTCTGTTTTCTGTTTTTTTAGATTTTATTTTATTTTATTTATTCTATGTATTTTATCTTATTTTATCTTATATTTTATATGTATTTTATTTTATTTTATTTATTTTATTTTATTTATTTTATTTTATTTATTTTATTTTATTTATTTTATTTATTTTATTTATTTTATTTATTTATTTTATTTTTTTATTTTATTTTATTTATTTTATTTATTCTATTTTTTATTATTCTTATTATTTTTATTATTCTATACTGTTTTATTTTATTTTATTTTATTCATATTTATCTATAATTTGTATTATTCCTTCTTTCTATTAATATTTTGACTTTCTTACATACTGTGTATGAGATCAACTGTAATGGCTGATTCCCCCCGGGGGTAATGAAAGTATTTCTGATTCTGATTCTGATAAGTGGCTCTTTTATTCAACAGCACATGAAGTTCCTTCAAAACACAGGAATGACAAAGCAGAGCCAAAAAAATCAGACCAACAGGTCGTCACCAGGTGAGAGTTCTAGTTTTGAAAACCATCAAATAAGACGACCAGGAATGTGGTTTCATACACTCCTCCTTGTGGCTTTGAGTAAATGTGCAGGCTGGGCTTTTCAGTCTATCAGAAATGCATCCTGAGTTTAATTCTGGAACTACAACATCATTATTCTGTTTCAGTGTTATTTGAATTGCATTCAGTTTTCAAACACTAGATCCACCTTCTCGTTACGTCTGCGCATGAAAGCAGAAATAACTGTGCCTCTGAGTCTGCCAGCAAACTGGACGAGCTGTATCATCCAATCAGAACACTCAGTCAGTGTTACTGTCCTCTCCCGTGCAACGAGACCAAACAGTCCTTTCAGATATCATAAATAATGTAACCACACTGGGCGAGCTGTGCCTTATAAAAAATCTGGTGTTCACTGAGAGAGGGAGGCGTTCAGAGAGACAGGAGGTTACAGTGTGGACACGGGTTTGTGATGGATGCAAATTTAACATCTTACAGTTTGCAATCAAGATAACAAACAGGTAGTTATAGATTTAATATTATCAATCTGATGAGGGTCAGCTGTGATTGGTTTGATCCCAGGAAGGCCACGGACTCAGCAGCTGCAGACTCAGACGGTGTAACCTGAGCAAAGAAGCAAAGTCATGGTTGCATATTTTCAGTCATGCATCAGGTTAACACACTGCTGCATACTGGAAACTATGAGAGCTGGTGTGTCTCCATGGGATGCACTCAGGCAGCAGAGTGCAGACACAGGCTGGCTGCACAACATGAGCACTGGGCTCTGTGAGGGGAAAACTCCCTCTGCTGGAGGTAAGTGGAAGTGCTCTGTGAAAGTGGCTGAGTCATTCCCTCTTTAAAAGTCAAGCCTTTCTAGTAAAATGTGACGTGTGAAGAGTGAGCTGATGGTTTAATAATGAGGAGCGTTGGAGTGTAATCAGCCTCAGTGTTATGAATGAGAATCAGTGTGTTACTCGGTTGCGACACACTCAGATCAGATTCACAGAAGTGGTGATAACACTGAGTGGTTATGAGGAAGCAGACTCTGAGGTGTCAGTGTTCAACTCTCCTACATATTCCTCTGATTCTTCATCTGTATCCTCCATCAACACCAGCTCTCATAGTTTCCAGTATGCACCAGTGTGTTAACTTGATGCATGACTGAAAATATGCAACCATGACTTTGCTTCTTTGCTCAGGTTACACCGTCTGAGTCTGCAGCTGCTGAGTCTGTGGCCTTCCTCTGATGAAGCATTTCATTTTAAACAAAACAAACTCAAAGTTTTGAGATGCATCTTTAGAGACAGAATTATCCTCCTTTAAATCACAGCTGAACTTCATTGGATTCATACATATACAGTTGTGCTCATAAGTTTACATACCCTGGCAGTATTTGTGATTTCTTGGCCATTTTTCAGAGAATATGAAAGATAAGAGAAACACTTTTCTTGCTCTCATGGTTAGTGGTTGGGTGAAGCAATTTATTATCAAACACCTGTGTTGTTATTTGTGTAGTAATGGCTTTCTTCTGGTGACTCCACCATGCAGCCTATTATCCTTCAAGTGCTTCCTTATTGTGCTTCTTCAAACAGCCACACCACTTTCTTCAGAGAGTCCTGTACTTCAGCTTAAGTTATTTGTGGGTTCTTCTGTGGCTGAAATGTTTGTTGGTCTACCTGACTGTGGTTTGGTTTCAACAGAATCCCTCATTATCCACTTCTTAATTAAAGTTTGAACACTGCTGATTGGCATTCTGAAGTCCTTGGATATCTTTTTATATCCTGTTTTATACAGTTCAGTTACCTTTTCCTGCAGATCCTTTGACAATTCTTTTGCTTTCCCCATGACTCAGAATCCAGAAACATCAGTGCAGCACTGGATGAAACATGTAAGGGTCTGTCAGGAGCCCAGAAACTCACTGACCCTTTATACACACACTGATTACAAGCAGACAGATCACAGGTGAGGATGGTGACCTTTAATAGCCATTCAAACCTGTTTGTGTCAACTTGTGTGCGTGTTCCAAAATCACCAGGGTATGTAACCTTCTGATCAGGGTCATTTGGGTAGTTTCTGTTGTCAGTATGATTTAAAAAGAGTAAACACAGTTGTTTGACTATAAATGGCTTCACCCAACCACTGACCATGAGTGAAAGAAAAGTGTTCCTCTTATCTTTTATATTCTCTGAAAAATGGCCAAAAAATCTGCCAGGGTATGTAAACTTATGAGCACAACTGTATATCTATAAGTAACTGCACATTATCTTGATTGCAAACTGGAAGATGTTATATTTGCATCCATCACAAACACGTCTTACACTCCAGACTGTAACCTCCTGTCTCTCTGAATGTGGAGGATCTGAGGGGAGCTGATGGAGATATTGTGATGCTCAACTCAGTGAGTGACAAGAGATCAGCACAAGAGACTTAATGCTGTTGAACAAGCAGAGTGAAATGCAGATAGCGCCTTCTAATGTTTAAAATAAAATATCCCAATACAAATGTTGTTGAATGGATTTTAATCCACCATCAATTGGATCAACTTTTCACCGTCTTGTGATATATCCTTACGTCCTTACTCCTGGGTCTAATCATGGTCACCTCTGCTTCCAAAAAACACAAGACAGCCAGCATATTACCTTGAAATGCAGATCTATCCCTCTCAGGTGAAATAAGGAAACAGACTGAACAAGTGGAGCTCTGTGAGTCCACTTCTAAAAGGTATGTCAGTGTGCCAGATGTCTGTTTAATGACCTAATTTGACTGATCTGGGGTTGAAAGGATAAGGACATGACTACTTTTCATCAAGCAGGCTAAAGGGACTAGTGTCAGCACAAAGCTGCTGTGAGGTCTCACAAACAAAGCAGAGCAGAGGCATGAGAGCGAGGCCGCCTCAGATATGAGTCACAGCTTTACAACAGTGAGGTGTTCCGGTCAGGTGGAGGTCATGTTCATACCTTAGAGGAGGGCTGAAGGGTGCAGAGGCGGGGAAGTGGTCCTCACGGCGGGTAGCAGATGGTAGAGGAGGGGATGCAGGAGCTGGAGGAGGAGGAGGATGTAAAGGGGGGGATGCAGGTGGGGTTGGTAGATTCTGGAGTGCGTGCCTCTCCGGGGGTGTGGGAGGAGGAGTGGGGAACTCGGTGCTGTCTTGTATGTGAGGTGGGAGGGCGGGCAGGAAGCAGGACTCAGAGGTGGGAGGTGGAGGGGAGGCAGGGGCACGGTCACCTCTCTCTGCCTGCTCAGCGAGGGAGGGCCTGCAGAGGGGAGGGAACACAGAACATCAACACACAGACAGGAACAAGAACATCAAGTACCACCGCTCAGAGGACGCTCTCTGTGACAAGAACTCACCCCAAAGCAGAGAGAGACGCTTCGCTCTGCTCTGCGGCGTCACCTAGACCTAGCAGCGACTTGAAGAAGAAAAAGCTCACTCCCACCATCCTAAGAAAACTCTGTCTTTTGAAACACACAAAACTGAAACAGAACCGAGTCTCATCTCATAGTCCATGTTTCCCTCGTCCTCTGCGGTGAAGAAGTCTGTCTGTCTGTCTGTCTGAGGGTGTCTGGCTCTGTCATCAGTGGCCACCTGGTGGAGTGGATTTGGCCCTGATCCAGACCCTTCTTATCAGGAGTGGTAGGCTCTCTAATCTGACAGGCAACGCCATGGACGCCCATGCAGCTGCTCCCCACTTGGGGTATGCCTCCTGTTAAGCTCTAAAAATATCCCTGTAGCCTCCTCTGCAGAACAGAGCTTCACAAAACCTCCATCAAGGGAAGTTTACTCAAAAACCTCCAGCATCAGGCCGGCTCTCTGCTGAGCTGAAGTTTCCAAACACTCCTCCAGCTCCAGTTTGTTACCCTCCACCTCTTCCTTCGTCTGGTGGAGTCAGCCTAATAGCATTTAATGAGGGTGTGTGCAGAGGAAACACACACACACTTCAATACATGAATTTTTATGTCCTTGCATTACAAATCCTCAGTGAGGCCGGAGCTATACATATGTCAGCATCTGTGGCCGACTTGGCACATGCAGCCTGGAAATAGAAAGTCACAACACAGTCTGAGCGATCTGTCATAAGACCGCCTCCAAAGATGGACACAGACGGGCCATGGAGCGCATAGACGGAATGAATCAGGCTACCAGAGAGGAGCCAATCTGCAGGACATCAGATTAACCTGCACAGTGGAGCAGCGTGGAGCATTCAGGGGCGTTTATGTGGAGATAATGTGGGCTGACACACTCAGGTCAACAGCTGGAGTTTCCCCAAATTCTTCTCAAATGAAGTGTATGAAAGCAACAATATGAAACAGGCTCCCTTTCTGAAACACATGAAGTCACATCAGTGTTCTTTAACTGTTGGCATTAACACTTGGAGGCGGTCCAGCGCTCATTTTATAGATGTTTGCAGCAGCATGCAGGGCGTTACTGAACGTCACCTCATCAGCAAAACCAGATTTTTACAACCTCAGCTCAGTCCTGAAACTTAGCTGGAAGTTTCCAGATTACAAACCAGGTTTTAAAACCTCCTTTTTCATGTGTGAGGATTTAAATAAACATGAGTGACTTTGTCTGCTGAGTATCCAACTCGATGGAACAGCTGGACGTGAAAGATAGCGAGTGTTTGATGATACACAGGGAGTCTTAAACCAAAGCAGCTGAAGGTACAGAGAGAGGAGAGTTCTGTTTCTGTCCTGCAGCCAGAAGCTACCTCATACTACACACACACACACACACACACACACACACACACACACACACACACACACACTCAGAACAGAACACATTGTATGCATCACCAACACATCCCACATAGAAACACAGCATGCTGCCTCCACCACTACTCAGATGAAGTTATCATCTAAAGGCAGAGTAGTACGGATGAATGAATAACAGACGTGGGATTATTCACTCCACTTGCGCCAGCGAAGTCATATGAACCTAAGTCACCATGGAAACTAGTCTATTTACAGGACAATGTGGGCTATAGTACATCCTACTTTCTTTTCACTCTAAAAACATGGAGGAGAAATAAACTACAAGACAGGTTCAAGGCTGAGAGAGAGAGAGAGAGAGAGAGAGAGAGAGAGAGAGAGAGAGAGAGAGAGAGAGAGAGAGAGAGAGAGAGAGAGAGAGAGAGAGAGAGAGAGAGAGAGAGCTGTGTGCTGTGTTCAGAGGACGTGTGTCTGTGTTCCTCTGCATCAAGTTACGTGTTGGGAACTTAAAGGGATGCATGTTAGCACACATGGGACTTCTAGATATATTCATGTGACATATTTATATCCATGTATTCTCTGGTCAGCAGACCCTGGTGTTGAGAAATGATGCTACGTGGAGGTGCACAAACTGTAGCTGCTTAAGGCTGTCTGCAGGAAACCGCATCAGGTCCTGTGTTTTATTCACTTAACACCATAAAGGTTAAGAGTTATACATTCATTTGCACTTTGAGGAAGTTGTTTGCCATGATGCTTTAAGCCCAACTTAGCTCCACCTCTCTGCCTGTGTCTCGGTTCATATAAAATTAGATCAAGACAGCAGTTCCAATATGGCGCCCACCATCACTAGGCTTCTAAACGCCTCCTCAGAAACCAATGTGAGACACCACAGAGACTACATCCATGTTTATACTGATGATTGGGTCATAATAAGGCGAAGGGTGATGCATATTCAAGCATAATTAGGGGGCGTGGCTTATTTAACTGGAATCTATATTTATGTAGCGCCAAATCCCAACAAATGTTCTCCTCAGACTCTTTCCAAACAGAGCAGGTCTAGACCGTCCTCTATGTTCTATTATTAACAAAGACCCAACATCAAGACCGGATCAGATCCAGTCCCATCTCAGAGACAGGACTCAGTCTGATCTCATCTTAATCCACCATGAGCAGAGCACTTTGCAGCATTTAGCAAGTTACAGTGGCAAGGACAAACTTCCTTTAACAGGCAGAAACCTCCAGCAGGACCAGACTCATGTTAGACACACATCTGCTGAGACCGTGTTGGAGAGAGGGATAGAGGGAGATGAAGAGAGAGAGAGAGATGATAGTGGGGAGACGGATAGTAGCAGTTTTAGCAGCTGGAGCCTGGACGTCCACAGCAGCAGAGATCCAGAGGAACCTACGAGACAAGGGAGTTCAGGGACTCCAGAAAGGTCTAAGGTTAGTAACTTTAATGGGACTGGAAGAGTTACAGTAAGGGGGACAGGGGGAGGAACTGTTAACACCCTACGAGCCGACCCGCAGCCTTAGATCCTCGGGTGGGAACCTTCTGGCTGTTCCAAAGTCTAGGCTTCAATCTAAAGGAGACTAGGTCCTAGACTTTGGAACAACCTGCTCGCAGAATCTCTGATCTCATCTTAATCCACCATGAGCAGAGCACTTTGCAGCATTTAGCAAGTTACAGTGGCAAGGACAAACTTCCTTTAACAGGCAGAAACCTCCAGCAGGACCAGACTCATGTTAGACACACATGCTGGTCTCTGGTTTATATCTGTTCTGCTTTTGTAATTTCATGTCACATCCTAGGTGAATTTTTTATCTAACAGGGCAATTTTGAAGATTTTAAGATTAGGAGTCTTCCAATGAGAGGCACAGCTGACTTGATTGACAGGTGGGAGCACTGTAGCTTATGGCCTCTTTACCTCACACTGGCTCCACAGAAGCAATATGGCTGCCGCCGCTGATTGGCCTCAAAACAGCTCTTCAGAAACAGATGGGTGACGTCACGGATACTACGTCCATATTAATACAGTCTATGAGGAGTCCCCATTAACAACCTTTAAAATGACATCTTTAAAGCAGATATAAACATGTTTACAGGAGGACAGTTTTGAAGTCATATGTTTTGAGGATATAAAGGCATCATTAGGGCACACAGACACATTGTCAGTGTTACCCAGGAGGCTGAAGGTCCACCTAACCCTCCCCTCTCTGCCTCCTGTTAGGTCAACTGGGAGTTAGGTTGAGTCAGCATTTTCAATATGGTGACCGCCATCCTTCATGTTCAAATCTCAGCTCTCAGAAACAGAGAGTGCGTCAGTGTTTTTCAGTCCATCAGAAGTTTTCTGTATTTTTCTTGTGACTTAAATTTGAAACATGTGAAATAAAGACAATGCTTTTAAAGATTTCTTTCTAATTCTAAGAAGTGTCACCCCTGCTTCCTTTTATCCTCCTAATGAATCACTCCTGGAGATATTCAGTCATGGAAAATGTACAAACAATGACATCATGCAGCGTTTGAACAGTCAATCTTTTGCAAGTCCTATAAAAGCATCAGAGCTGATTTCAGTCTGTTTCACAAGTCAGTGTGGCATCACATTCTCAGCCTTACAAACAGAAGTGTAACCCCTGCTCAGACTCCTCCTCACCCTTCAATCAGGCGCCCTCCTCATCACGTAGGAGGCGGAGAACATGCTCCAACCTGTAACATTTTTCCAACTCCAAGTACAATCATTTCTCAACTTTGCTCCTTCTTCTCTTCCTACTGTCCTTTCCTTTCTATCTTCCTCCCTTCCCTCCCCCCTCTCTGGTGAGGTCAGCAGAGTGTACTTAGCACCAGTTACCTACTGACCATCTGCTGCATCCACCTGGAGGGACTTTAACACCTCCACCCGTTAAGAAAATAGGCCAGCGACTTCTCCGTCAACTCACCCAGACTGGAGCCAAGAAGGAATCCATCACACGACACACAAATCACTTCTTCAAAACACCGCAGCAGTTAAAGTGTTCTCTCCCGTCCTCCTCTGCTCAGTGTGTGTGTGACTCTGACGGCCTGTGTCACACACACTCACGCCGCAGCACATGCTCCAGTGTTTCCCTGAACTCTGGCTTTTGTTCCACTCTGTCTGCTGCTCCGTGCAGATGACTTCAGCGGGGCTGAGCGCCGGAGCAAATTCCTCCCACTACAGGCTTCAGTTCACAAAGCCGCACAGACGGAGCAGGACTGACAGCTAGGACGGCCTCCAGGGGGGGCGGGGTGAAAAACACATGCACACACACTCACTCACACACACACACACGGTTCATTCTGCACAGAGTACTCAAAGTGTAACATAATCTACAGATGAAACCTACAGAGGAAGAGCGACTGTCACTGCTCCTCCCTTCCTACTCTGACAAACTTCCATAGACAGCAGAGACGGGACATGTGTTGTGACTGACAGGCAGCAAGTGCTACTGAGGCATGTGGGACGGCTCCTGGGCGTGCAACAAACAGCAGGAGAGAGTGACAAATGAGAGAGATGAGTGAGGACGCTGACTAAAGATGAAGCTGAGTGAACAGACATGAGAAGAAATGAAACCAAAGTTACTAAAAAGACAGATACAGTCTACTTAATCACAAGTCTACAGATATTCAGATTGTTTGTTTGTCTGGTAACTTTTAAATCAAATATCTGTACTTCCTGCTCCTTCATTCTCCAAACAGTCTCTGGTCTTCGGCTGTAACGCTCCAGTGAAGAGATGTTAAGCTGTTTTGAAGCAGACTGAAATTAAAGTGACGCCTCTTTATGAGCCGCAAACACAAACAAGACCATCAACAACCAGACTTATTGTTTCTGTCTGGTCATTTTTAACGCCTGTGACTCCATCACCAGATAATTTACAGCTTTTTATTACTGCTGCTCCAACAATGAGTGAAACATCTGACTCTTAGAAGACAGCAGGAGGAGATATTCAGTTAGAAAAACACTACATAAGGCCAATCAGGGAGATGAAGTTGCATTCTCTTCCCACCAAGAAGGAAGGAGGATTCTTCTTTCATGATGAGCAATGTTCTTTTTCAAACTTGAGAAAATCAAGCTTCCACTCAGAGGTTCAGACGAGGAGTTTAGTGCAGGTGGAAACCCTTTACATCCCTTTTTAATAAGCTAAGTTAGATGCTAACTGATCAGCCATAATCATATATTATTTATCTTGTAAAGGGGCATTTCAACCGGAGGAACTTTACCCGTGAACTATGTGCGTTTGGACTGGTGGACCCAGGGTCTAAGTTTAGTTCAGGGGTAGATAATCTCCCCCCTAAAAAGACCCTGCTAGGGGGGTAGTACTTTTCAAAGGTCCCAGGACTTTCGGGGGCGGGGCCTGTAATGCTGAACGTGTCTGATTGGTAGATTAACCTCAGTGTTTTTATTCTGCCCTCCGTCCACAATAACATCACAAACTCACACAACTTTTTTGTCAATTTTTTTTGTCAAATTTTATTTTTTTTCAAAAAAAAAAATTCTCAAAAAAAAATTTTGTCAAATTTTTGTCAAATTTTTTTTGTCAAAACATTTTTTGTCAAAACATTTTTTGTCAAAAAAATTTTCTCAAAAAAATTTTCTCAAAAAAATTTTCTCAAAATTTTGTCTCAAAAAATTTTGTTCAAAATTTCTTTTCAAAATGTTTTCGTTCAAATTTTTTTTTTGAGATTTTTTTTTTTTTTTTTTTTTTCAAATTTCCAAAAACCATTCACAGTCATTGTTGTTTCCATCTGTGATTCTCTTGATTTCTCTTTCTTTCATTAGTTTTTATTTGTTCTATCTTTTTTGTATGTGTGTGTACTTTTCAAAAGAAGAAGCTGTGATTCTCTTGATTTAGCAGCTTGTAACAGTAGTCTTCTCTCAGCCCACCGTGAATGCGTCTCTCCTCCCGGTGTTCCGGTTTAAAAAGTGACCCTGTAAACTGGAGACCTTCAGCTGAACGTGTCAGTGTTTGTGGAGTTTACACAGCTGTTGAAACACAGAGGGAGTTCCTGGGAATGCAAACTAGTTTAGTTTTTATTAAGATTTCTAAATATCCTCATCAGATATTTAATGATGGTCTAAAGACGTTTGTGAGGGATGCATCCGGCTGAGAGTCTCCAGTTAACAGGGTCGCTGTTTAAACCAGAACACCGGCCGATCTCTGCGATCACGGCTTTTTGACTTCAAAAGGATTTTAAAGCCGTGTTGAAACGTCTTTGCTACTCGTGCTTATCTCCTCTCACGTGTTGATTCATTCTTTGCTTTTTCCATGTTTATAACCGCAGGCGCAGGTTTTTCTGCTTTTGGAGCAAAATTTTAAATTTGAAGAAAATAATTTTTTTCGACAGGCTCTGGATCAACTTTTTTGTCAAATTTTTTTTGTCAAATTTTTTTTGTCAAAATTTTTTTTGTCAGTTTTTTTTTTGTCAATTTTTTTTTTGTCAATTTGTTTTATTTCAATTTTTGTTTGTCAAAACTTTTTTTTTTCAAAATGTTTTTCAAATTTTTCTTTGTCAAATTTTTCTTTGTCAAATTTTTTTTAACGTTTATGAGGGATGCATCCGGCTGAGAGTCTCCAGTTAACAGGGTCGCTGTTTAAACCAAAACACCGGCCGATCTCTGCGATCACGGCTTTTTGAGTTCAAAAGGATTTTAAAGCCGTGTTGAAACGTCTTTGCTACTCGCGCTTATCTCCTCTCACGTGTTGATTCAGTGAATCCATCTGTGATGAAATATAGCACCATCTAAAACAGACCAGCTGAGTCTCTTCATGCTAACAGGCTAACTGTTGTGTTGCTCAGAATGATACCTGCCTGTCCGTCTGCTTCTATGGTGTCATCTGTGATGAATGGCATTCCTCTTTGTGTTACTGCCCTCTACTGGTCTGGTGGTGTAGTGCATCTCCTTTTTTTCCTCCATACGTCACTGGCCTGATTTACACAATCTACCCGGGACTTCAGCCTGTGGTCGAAACGCAGACAACAATGGGGACCAGGAACCTTTTAGTTCAGGGGAAAGTAGTTCTGGGGGCTAAAAGACCCCGGGACTCTTGGCTCAAATGCACCTATAGAGTGAGTGTCCCATGCTTTAGATCCTGGGTTGTTAACTAATGATTGCAGTCTCCAGTGAAACTTATGAAAACCTGGTTTGGATGAACATTGATGTAATATTTCCTAATAAGACTGCCAACAGGCTGTCCTCCCTGGGTCTGGATTAAACACAACATGTCCCTGTAATCCTCTATTGTCTCAGGATTACAGCTTTACAGCTCAGAGATCAACAGGTTTACATGGAGACTGGTTATTATGTGGTTTTTTGGGTTTCCAGCAGCAAACCAGACATCTCAGTGATTGTTTGGATCTGATCGTTTCCTCCAAACTGATCCAAACATTTCCATTTCAGCTCCCTGCAGCTAACTTATTTATAACAGGGTGGAAACCTCGGCGGGACGCGAGCTCTGCAGCTCGGCGGCTCGGACTGTCCCACATCGGAGATGGATTTCCACGCACTCATGAGAGTCCGCTTGGTGGCTTTGTTCGGCTTTCGGACACCTCCAGGGCGTCTGCACGGTCGCTGCTGTGTGCGGCGGTTTCACAGTGTGTAACTGGATGAATGAGAAGGAGTCTCATAGATTTGTACCGGCTGGTGTAATCGTAGTGAACCCTTGAAGCTCTTGTTAAATACACACACTGAAGGAGAGGCTCTTCAGTCTGTCCTCTGTGAGGGTAGTCCATGTTTATCTAAGAGCTTGAACAGCTTTAGAGAGACTTACTTTTTATCAGACGACACAATATTTCCTCAAGAAGAAGAAGAAGAAGGTACTCGTGTAAAGAGGACCGGTGAAGGTAGAAGTAATGATTCAACTTCTTTTGTGCAGCAGAATCTAACAATTCAAGTTTTCTAAAGGACATTTCATCCAGCTGTTTCTTTACAATCTAACTGAATCATAGCTTTCTACATCTGTCACTGTAACACCCTGATGAGTATGCAAATGAGTCCTTCCTGAGCTCCTGTCCATTTAATATATTATATTAGTCATCATTTGGGAAGGCAACCTGCAGCACTGCAAACTAAAAACTTTATAACACCTTAAATGCACGAGGAACATGAGACTTCAGTGATGGTGCTCTTTGCTGATGTTTCCTGGACATCCACAGGTCGTGCTTTCTGTTTTTTGGGGACTTAACTTTGAGTTGTATTCCCTCGACTTTGGATGGTGCTATATTTCATCACAGATGGATTCACTGAATCAACACGTGAGAGGAGATAAGCGCGAGTAGCAAAGACGTTTCAACACGGCTTTAAAATCCTTTGACACTACACCACCAGACCAGTAGAGGGCAGTAAAACAAAGACGAATGCCATTCATCACAGATGGAAAAAAACAATGACTGTGAATGGTTTTTTGAGAATGTTGAAAAAAAAAAGTTGAAAAAAAAATTTTGGAAAAAAAAATATATTAAAAAAAAATTTTGGAAAAAAAAAATTTTGGAATTTTTTTTTTTTTTTTTTTAAACATTCTGGAAAAAAAATATTTTTGAAAAAAAAAATTTTAAGAATTTTTTTGAAAAAAAAAATTTGACAAAAAGAAATTGAAAAAAATAAAATTGACAACAAAAATTTGACAAAAAAGTTGACCCTGTCGAAAAAAATAATTTTCCTCAAATTTGAAATTGTGTTCCAAAAGCAGAAAAACATGAAAAAAAAGTGAAAATTTTGTGCCTGAGGTTAAAAACATGGAAAAAGCAAAGCATGAATCAACACAACAGTTAGCCTGTTAGCATGAAGAGACTCAGCTGGTCTGTTTTAGATGGTGCTATATTTCATCACAGATGGATTCACTGAATCAACACGTGAGAGGAGATAAGCACGAGTAGCAAAGACGTTTCAACACGGCTTTAAAATCCTTTTGAACTCAAAAAGCCGTGATCGCAGAGATCGGCCGGTGTTTTGGTTTAAACAGCGACCCTGTTAACTGGAGACTCTCAGCCGGATGCATCCCTCATAAACGTCTTTAGACCATCATTAAATATCTGATGAGGATATAGGAGGGAGGAATAAAAACACTGAGGTTAATCTACCAATCAGACACGTTCAGCAAAGTCCCGGGACCTATGAAAAGTACTACCCCCCTAGCAGGGGCTGTTTAGGAGGGGAGATTATCTACCCCTGAACTACATTTAGACCCTGGGTCCACCGGTCGAAAAATGCCTTATGTCTGTCTTTGTTGACATGATTCAAACCAAGCTGTAAAATCCAGAGCTGAGAAATGAAGTCAGAGTGGTAGTACCAAAAGCTGCAGTTCCAAGAGTGGCCACTAGGGGCTGGTGCCAAAATCTGTGATTCAACAATAAAACACCCTCAGTGGGATTTTTGTCTCAGCACTCTCAGTTAAAAACAGTTCAACTTTTGGAACACCGCCGCGCTCATCGATGTCACCTCTAATCACCGACCAATCAGAATCAAAAAGGGGCGGGACTTCTGAAATCAACTTTGTAAACACTGGCAGAGGTCTGTACTGAGGAGAAAGTTATCATACTGGTTTTCTCAAGGATCAATTTCCAGGTTTAGAGCTCCTGCTGATGCTCTGACACATTTCATAGTTTTGAGTTTCTTGTTGAAATGTTATGAAAGGAATCAAATGAATCATGCATCGGGACAACTTTTACAACCAGGGACAGTAAACGTGTCCTAAATACTGATCTCACTCTTTAAGAGGACACTCACCCACTGTCTTCAAACTCCTCAGCAGGACCCCGGATGGACCCGGTCACTGTAGGCTCCTCAGCTGGCACCGTCCAGGTGGACTCCTCAGGTGTGACCGCTACAGTCTCCTCCTTCAGCTCGGTCTCTGGTGTGGTCTTCACTGGTTCTGGTTCTTCATTTTTTGCTGGATCTTGGAACTCTTCTGTGCTTCTTGTTGGTTGGAGGAACTCTTCAGTCTCATGCGCTGCCTCTGAAGACGGTTCCTGCTCCTTGTTTGGTTCTTTGATCTCTACTTGAAGCTCTTCCTCTTCTTCTTTCTTGGTTTGTTCAAAGAGCTCTGATGTCTTCGTCTCCTCTGAGAGCTCCTCTGTTGTGCTCTGTGTTTGATCTGAGAGCTCCTTCTGAGGCTCTTCTGTCTCTGTCACCTCTGGGAGATCTGCTGTTGTGCTCTGCTCAGGAAACTCTCCTGGCTCGTCTTTCTGGATTGGTTGTCCGAGCTGTAGTGTCTCTGTTTCTACCTGGAAGGTTTCATAAATGCTCTGTTCTGGTTCTTGAAGGTCCTGTAGAGGCTCTTCCTTCTCAGCTGGAACATAGAGCTCTACCTTTGTGCTCCGTTCTGGTTCTTGAAGGTCCTGTAGAGGCTCTTCTTTCTCAGCTGGAACATAGAGCTCTACCTTTGTGCTCCGTTCTGGTTCTTGAAGGTCCTGTAGAGGCTCTTCCTTCTCAGCTGGAACATAGAGCTCTACTTTTGTGCTCCGTTCTGGTTCTTGAAGGTCCTGTAGAGGCTCTTCTTTCTCAGCTGGAACATAGAGCTCTACCTTTGTGCTCCGTTCTGGTTCTTGAAGGTCCGGTAGAGGCTCTTCCTTCTCAGCTGGAACATAGAGCTCTACCTTTGTGCTCCGTTCTGGTTCTTGAAGGTCTGGTAGCGGCTCTTCTTTCTCCGGTTCACAGAGCTCTACTTTTGTGCTCTCTTTCGGTTCTGGAGTCTCTACTTGGGACTCTTCTTCCTCCTTGACTGGTTCTTCAAGCTCCACCGTCTTTGTCACTACTGGGAAAGCTACTTTTGTGCTCAGCTTCAGTTCTGGAAACTCCTCTTGGGACTCTTCTTCCTTCTTGATCGGTTCTTCGAGCTCTACCGTCTTTGTCACCGCAGGGAAAGCTACTTTTGGCTCTGGAAGATCTGTGGTCTTCTTTAAAGGTTCAGGAAGATCCACCGGCTTCTTCAGACGACCTGCCGGTGGGATCTCTGTCGTGGTCTCTTCCTCCTTCTCAGGCGGTGGGCTCTCCTCCTCCTGCGTCAGAGGAGCAGCTATCTCCTCAGTTGGAGTGAGAAACTCAAGCTGAGGAGAATCCAGAGACGGGAGAGGTCTGGAAAAACATAAGAGAAGAAGGGATGAGTGGAGGATTGGTTGTTGAGTTTACAACAGGAATGACTGACAAATGACAAATGTGTGTGTTTGTCTTAGTCAGGGGGGGGTTGCTTCCCTAGCAGAGCATGTGTGTGTGTGTGTGTGTGTGTGTGTGTGTGTGTGTGTGTGTGTGTGTGTGTGTGTGTGTGTGTGTGTGTGTGTGTGTTGTGTGGAGGAGGGCGAGAAAAGGTTCATTCTTGCCCTGGAGAGCAGGGACGATGTCACAGCTGATGTCACCCTTTGAATATAAAGAGCTGCATTACTTCCATTAGACTCGAACAGACGCCGTCATCTGACCCGAGCTGGAGTCAACACAAAGTGCAGCTCTGTGTTTACCTCCTCATTCATATTCACTGTCACACAGCTCTCTGTTACATCACGCCAGACAAACCCTCAATATGGTGACACTGGAGGGCTGAGTGGAGACAAACTGCAGGAACACATGAATCCCAACCTCCAAGGAACACATATATAACCCCATGTTTCAGATTTTAAAACAAATATTAGTCCACCCATGATTTTGTTGAAACATGTGGGCCTTTGTTTCTCTGATGTTATGTGACAGCATGCTATCATCCTTCCTCAGGGCATGGTGACCTTATAGAAACATGACATTTATCACACCCCAGCATGGTTCTGACATCCTCATGTCTCATACCTGCAGGGGTGGAGCAGACGTGTGATAAATGGGTTACACGGGGTAAACTTCCCCTCTCACTTTTCTATATGTGAATCAAGTTTGACAGCCGTTCAATTCTTTTAAAAAAGTCTGAGCTTGTTTTTCCATGTTATCCTGAATGCACCATGAGTGGGCAGAACACAGCGCACTTGCAGCTTCTTTTTTTATTGTCAGAGCAGAAAGGAACGCTCCAGTTGTAGCTTCTACCTGGGCCAGGATGTGATATCAGTTCACACTATAATGTAAAGCATCAAGCCTGCAGGAGGCAGAAGACCCTGCACTCTTTCTTTATATCTAACTATGTTCATGTTTGTATTCTACCCAATTTATACTCATTATTTATTACACATATTTACACCACAATTGGTCACAAACATATTCACCATGATGCAGGAGATAATGTGTTAGATGCTCAAAGGTATGGGGCGCCATTTGTAAAGTTGTGCACACTGAAAATAACAGCAGCATGTCTCCACATTCAGCTCCAAAATGTCATAAAAACGTAGAGTGAATTTTTAAAAGTCACTTTTTTTTATCACATTTAGAGGAATATGTGTTTTCTTTACATTTAATTTAAAGTTAAAATCACTGTTAAATCTAAATGCTACATATATATATATATAAATATTAAATATCTGTATTGCTTTATGATGCTTTTATTTTGGTACATTCGCTAGGCGGTAGTGTGAATTTGTATTGGGCGCCATTAGTACCAAAATAAGATATCCTAACCATCGTCTGTCAGTGCTGACTCCTACAGGTTATAGACGGACTGCATGCTGTAAAAATGCTGGAGAAGCAGTTTTGGAAACCACAAAGAGATTTCACAGCATCAGAGACAGCACTGACCCAGTCTATGGGACGGACAAGCTAAGTTGCTATTGCTAAGTCTGTATCCATTTATGAAGCTTTTATTTTGGTACTTCCGCTAGGCGGCAGTGTGAATTTGCATATCAGCTAAAAGAGCAACATTTAACATTCAGATTTAGATTTATATATATTATATCTCTCAGCTGGCCTGGGAGGGCCTTGGTATCCTCCCAGAAGAGCTGGTGGAAGTGGCCGGGGAGAGGAGTGTCTGGGCTTCCCTGCTGAGGCTGCTGCCCCTGTGACCCAGACCCGGATAAGTGGAAGAAGATGGATGGATGGATTTAGATTTAGCATTTGGATTTAACAGTGATTTTAACTTAATATAATTTTTAAAACAAAAATAAATGTGAAGAAGATTACAAATATTCTTCTAAATGTGATAAAAAAAGTGACTTTTAAAAATTCACTCTATATTTTTAGGACGTTTTGGAGCTGAATGTGGAGACATGTTGCTGATATTTTCGGTGTGCACAACTTTACAAGCGGCACCCCATACAAAAGGATCCCAGCTGTCCTATCAGTAAAGACAAAAAATGTCAATAACATTAAAAAAGAATGATAAAACCCTTGTAATTTGTCACCGTCACTTCTGAAATGATGGCTCCGCCCCTGCCTGCAGAGCTCTACTCGCCACAATAAATCCTCAAAACGTTTTTTAAAAATAACCTTCCTCCCCACGTTCTCTATGATACTCTAACACTCTTAAATAAATAAGCTGCTCTAACTCTGAAAGATGTCAGTCAGCCTGAGTCTCATCACAGAAGCTACAACAACTTCAAAAAGCCCCGCCTCAAAATAATCAATATCAAGGATTCTGAATGCTTTCATCACTTCCTGTTACCATCACTCAGCTTTATAATTCTAACCCTATCATCATCTGTATTCCTTCACATGCAGCGCTCTGTGTGAGGTCAGCTGTTCAGGTCATCAGTTCACCCAAACATTAAAAAAACATTCTTTTATCAGGTAAAGATTAAGTAGCGTTTCAGTAATCCCAAAGGAACCTCTAGATCCAGATTATTATATTCAGATTGTTCCAGATAAGGAATGTAAGATAAGATGCATTTTAATCATTTAAAAAGTAATAATGCACATGTGAAAGTAAGAGTAACAGAGCAGGAATGTTGCACATGTCCTCTGAACAAACTATAGAAGGATATTTAAAGACAATATTTGCAAATGTCAGCTTCAGTCATGCTCTGAAGTCTCCCTCAGAAAATGGATCAAAGTAAACAAGGAAGCACAGTTCAGCCTAACGTCATGTGTCCCATGTACAGAGGCTATAGTCCAAGTATAGCATGTCATTCCAACAGCAACATTTAGCTCTGAAACCTCTTAGGACAGGAAGTATTTGTCTCAGCAGATGTGTGTCTAACATGAGTCTGGTCCTGCTGGAGGTTTCTGCCTGTTAAAGGAAGTTTGTCCTTGCCACTGTAACTTGCTAAATGCTGCAAAGTGCTCTGCTCATGGTGGATTAAGATGAGATCAGACTGAGTCCTGTCTGGAAGATGGGACTGGATCTGATCCGGTCTTGATGTTGGGTCTTTGAAATAAAGAAATAAAGATTGAGATTGATTGATTGAGACTTTCTGATCCAAACAGCTGATCTTATATACTGCACAGCATGCGTAGGGTTAAAAACTGTGGTGGGCTCTGGAAAGTGTTGAAAATGTCCTGCTGACAATCTGTTCTTTATTTTATTTTTAGGTAAGAACCATTTTTAAAAAGCTAAAGCACATATTTCTGCAGACTCCATCCTAAGCGTTACATAACTCAGCGTCTGTGATGATGCTCCATCTGGCTTCAACAACCAGAAGCAGCATTGAGTGCAAACATCTCACGGTTACACACCCACTATTCCACATTACCTCACACACCCTCCCTGTCCTGCACCTTTAAGACATGTCTCTGGTTTCACACACGCTCCGGTGTTTACCTGGACGTCTCCTCTCTGGTCTCAGGTGAACTGTGAGAACCGGCTGCGGCTTCTTTCAGAGCTCGGATCCAGTCTGTGTCTGGTTCTGGGGCCTGTCGTCCAGCAGCAGGACTCTCTTTAGTCACAGACTCAGGAGGGGTGCAGGCAGCTTTTTGGACTTCAGGAACAATGGAGTTCACTAACACACTAACTTGGGGCTCTTTGTCGTCATGTGTCTGAGCTGAGAGAGGGGTCAATGCAAAACCTTTTGGGTGTTTTAGAGGAATCAAAGAGGGGGCTGTTTTATCGTTAGTGTCTGTCGCCTCAGAAAGACCAACGCTGATCTGTGACGGCTCACTTTGACTCAGGTCTGAGTCTTTAATTGATCCACTAACCCCCTCAGTCAGATTTACGACCTCCCGTTTCTTTGTCGCTTCTTTGTTCCCTGCTTTTATCCCGCTTTGCTCCGCCCCCTGTGTGCTAGCTTTCTCCTGTCCCAAAGCTTCTTTATCTGCCTCTACATCAGGGCCTTTTATGGCTGCTCCTGCTACTGTGCTGCTTTGTGTGTGAGAGGTTACACTGGAGCTTAGCGGCTCAAGGGGTTCACGCACTGTATCACTCATTTCTGCAGAACTGTGGCCTTTCCCTTTCTTGTGATCACCGTCTGGCTGCAGTTTCTGCTCTTGTGTGTTTGCACTCAGAGTAGCTTGTGTATGAATGTCAGAAGTATCTACCCTGACCTTTGATAAAACAGGAATCTGGAGAGGTGAGGTCTCATGTCCCTGTGATGAAGACTCAACAGAAACAGCAGTGTTCTTTGACGGTCTCTGGTCTTGACAGACGGACGATAGATTGCTTCTCTGCTGACCTTTCCCGCTCAGATCCCTCACAGACTCAGACTCTGGCGTTAGAACTGTACCCACCTCCACCTCCATGCTTTGTTTTGTCTCACCCAAACTAGAGCAAGCACTTTCTACCTCCTCTCCAGTTGAGGCTTGCCTCTCAGCAGCCCTTCCACTCTCATTTAAATCACCGGCAAGGTGAGACGCCACATAAACCTTGTCAACCGCTGCAGCAGCAGCACCTCGCCCTTCCTCTGAATCTATCACTCGCTCGTCACCTGTCGACTCATCCCCGTTTCCTGACTGACGCAAACTCCCCACAGACACGTCTACTTCCTCTGCTAACTCTTCCCCCCGCTGAACCTGACTGTTAGCCTTTTCTTCAGGCTCTAAACGGACACCTGACAGCTCCTCTGTCGGGCGTTTGGACGCCTGACTCGGCTGCTGTTGCCGAGCAGAAGAGTTTGGATGTGGTGTGGACTGTGACTGGACGGGAGCTGCACCCAAAGAGTGTGACGTGTACCTGTCAGAGGAGCGTTCATGAGCTGGAGGCTGGTTTTCTTGCAAACTCAGGTCACAAAGAGGTTCAGGTTCACCACCAGGCCTTGTCTTAGCATTCAGCGTGTCCTCAGATGACCCTGCAGGCCGGTCTAAAGATAAGGAAGATAAGGAAGACACCTCTGTGTTGTCTTTAGATGCAAAGCCAGTCTTCCTCCCTGCTTCCTGGTTTGCATCCTTTCCTGGTGACTCAGTGTTTTGTTCTTTATGTTTCTGTGGCTGCAGCGCTCCAGCTTCCTGCACACACTCTTTATCTGCTCCATTACTCTGTTGTTGTGTTGTGTCTTTCTCTCTGCTGTCGGCTGCTTCCTCCTGATTATCCTCTTTCTTTTCAAACAGCATAAAGGTCTGATGTCCCACCTTTCCTTTCTCTTTGTTCTGCTTAATTTCAAGATTAGTAGGAAGGCAAGAGCTGAGTGGGCAGCCGACATTAATAAGATCATCCTTAATGGATGATTCACAAATAACAGGTTCAATGCCAACGGAGTCTGGCTCCGTGTGAGATAGAGGAATTACATTATCAGATGCATCCTCTGCCAGAACACACGCTGCACCAGGGGGCTGAATCGGAGGAGTCGGATGTTCCTCTTGTGTGAATTGATTGTTCACATAATTCTTATTCTCCACAGCTTCCTTTTCTTCCTCCTTTCCCAAACGGAGCTCATCGTCTCTGTCGTTATCTAGCGCAGGAATCATCCGTTCCAGTTTCCCGTCCACTTCTCCAGAGACTTCAGCGCCGTCCCCGTCGGCACCGCCGCTGCTCTCCGTCTGCACGAGAGGAGAGACATCACAGTCTCTAATGAACTCAAAGTGACTCAACATCGGGCCGGGAGGCCGCGGCACAAAAGTGGGATTACTGGCACATGGCTCGATAAGAGGAATTGACCTGTCAGAGGCTGCTGCTTCTGAACTCACTGATCCATCTATCTCTGTGAGATCATCGGAGCGAGTTCGGCCTTCAGAGGTGTTTATTAGATCTTTGGGAACAAGTCCAGAAAGAGGAGATGTGTGATCTGGATCTGTGGAAGGCTTGGTCTGAGGAGGAGCTGTTTCAGGCTTTAAACTGGGGTCAGGGTGAGCGGAGGGTCGGCCTGCAGGTATCTCAGAGGAGACGGAGGAGAGAGGATGCTGCTCACCTTCTTCTTCTTCTTCTACAACTTTAGCAGAAGTCTTCATTAAAGCTGAGTCCTGAGGCTGGACTTCAGACTCTTCCTCCTTGATCGGACACAGATTAAAAGCACTCTTCTCTGTCTCAGCCTCTGATTTCTTTGTCACCTTTTCAGACACCTGCTCGTCTGCAGGACGATCAGAAACGTCTCTGTCTGTTTGTAAAAGGTCCAAACGTTCTTTATCCCCGGTCTGACTGTCTTTCACGGGACAGGAGAGCGGCTCTGTCTCTGTCTTCATGTTGTCTTCAGACTGATCTGCTTTAAAGCTCTCTTTAGCGTCTTTAGCATCTTTAGCGTCCACGCCCTCTTTCTCAAAGTGGACTTCTTTCTCTGTCTGGTTCTGTCTTGCTTGCTCATCCTTGGTAAGTCCTGCATCTTTGAGGATGTCTGCTTTCTTCAAGCCGAGGAACTCCGGGAAGATGAAGCTGGCTTCCACGACAGGATGGTGCAAACTCTCGTGCACAGTCAGCGGAGGTAAAGAAGCGAACTCCATGACTCTGTGATCCACAGAGGGACTGCTCTCTTCTTCTACTGTGTCCTCAAAATGAACTCTGACGTTGCGTCCCCTGCTGCCACATGCGAGCACCCCTCCTCTAGACGGAGCAGAGCTGCCACTACTGCTCTGTGTCTGGGACTGAACTTTAGCTGCACCTTCAGCTGCTCTTATGATGCTACTTTTAGGATGTACCTGTTGATCGTTGCTCTCTTGTTGCTCGGCTGAGATTTGTTGTGAAGGAGTCAGAGGCTGCGGTGAAGGGAAAACTTGGCTGCAGTTCCTGGATGATTCCTTGGAAAGGTGTCCTAAAGAGAGTGCTTCTCCCAGAATCAAGTCCTGCGTGAGATCCTCCCTCACCCCTCTGTTTGTGTTGCTGGATCTCTGTTCAGGCTGAGTGGGGAGAGGTAAAACTGCTGCGCCATGCTGTCCCTGGCAGGAGAGAGAGACACGGTCCAGCTCGGTGCAGATGCTCTCAGAGGCGGTAGCACCCGGCTCCCTCCAGCTCTGTGATTTCAGCTGTGACTCGGCAACATTGGTGGGCGGACACGTCTCCGTCTCAGCTGATGACACCCCACAAGCAGAGCCGAATGAACTGTGCTCTTTATCCAGCCCTCCTTTCTCTTCTCCTCCTCCTCCTCCTCCTCCTCCTCCTCCTCCTCCTCCTCCCTCCGCTCCTGCAGCAACGTGATCCTGAGAATCAGGAGCAGTAAGTAGCCCTAAGGGAGATGTATTGATACAAGCTCCAAACCGGTCTGTCTCTGAGAGCTCTGTGTCTGCACTGCGAACGCCGGTCCCCCTCCGTCCCTTCACTTCAGTCTCTGCCGAGTTTTGTGGCATTTTGCTGCTGCAGCTTTCCTCAGATGCAGCCTGTCCCTCATTGGCAGAGGATGCAAGTGAGCATTTCTCCTGTGAGCAGATTAACGAGAGCCGAGAAAGGCCGTCCAGGACTCCTTCGCTCTCAGACTTTTCTATTCCTCCCGTCTCTCCTCCTGCCTCCTTACTCTCTGCGATTGCTACAGCATCTACTCTCTCCACTGAATCACGCCTCACGCTTTCTCCCTCTCCCTCGCTTTCTATCACTTCTGGCATCGTGGGTGTTGTCAGTGGCAACGCAGCAACCACCATTAAAGCCTGTTCAAGGGCACTCTGCACGCCGCTCTCTCCCACACACGCTCTGCAGCCGGAGAGTGGGCTCTGATTCTCCCGTGTGAGTATCACTGCCTCCGAGGTAACTACAGCCTCCTGTGTTTGTGCATCAGCAGGATTGATCACAGCAGTTTGGACATTTGTCATGCATGTACTTTGGTTATTGACTACATCTCTGGTTGCATGTCGGTGATTCATGCCACATGAGGTTTCAGTGTGTTTGTGGTTGTCTGACAGATGAGGCCTCTGAGAGTCCGCCTGGTTGGCTGCAGGTGAAGAGGCCGGGTGGGTAACGTGATCCGGCCTGATATGAGAGGATGAAAGTGGGAGGCTTGAGCCGAGTTCTCCCTCGGGACTCAGCTGTTGCTTGTAGTCAAATCCATTATCAGGCTGTCCCCCATAAATCACAGCCTCAGTGTCGGCCTGGAGATCACTCTCAGGTTGTGTCTCTGTGTTCTTCTCCATCTTCTTCTTCTTCCTTTGCTTCTTCTTGTCTTTCTTCTTGGCCTTCTTCTCCTGCTCAGCCTGCTGGGAGTTCACCTGTTTGTCTGTTTTTGACTCCTGATCCTCCTCAGTGTGACTTTTCCCTGCTGATGCATCTTCATGCTTTAAATCAAGACTACTGCACTCCCCTTCCTTTTGTGTTCCCTCTTTACAAACATCACCACTCTGCTTGTCTGTCTCTCTGTCTCTTATTTCTGAGTTTGCATCCCTGATCATTGTATTAGAATCTAAAGCGTCCTCTCTCTCGCTGCGCTCCTTTGAATCAACATGTTTCTCTCTCAGCTCAGGAAACACGCCGTGTCTTTGTGCCCCTCTAAATGAATCAGTAGCTGTTTCTAATTGTGTATGCGTAGGTGTTTCCTTCTGCTCCTCTTTTCCTGAGCATGTTTTCAGACTCTGTGCTTCTTGACCGTCTCCCTCCGTCCCTCCACTGCTCTCAGTTCCCAGAATATAATCTCTGAAACTAAACACAACTGTATCCTTGTGCCTGTTTGCTGCCTCACTGTTTCTGTTTGTACTCCAGTTGCTATGTCCCGGCTGGACGACGACTGGAGGCAGTGACGATGACTCACTGGACTTGTTAACCATCGCTTCTCCTCCAGTGTTCTTCCTTTCATTGTGAGCTGTCTCAGGCGCGCTGCTCCAGGCCTCTGTGGGATTAACTATTCCCAGTGAGGCCATTTGCTCCTCACATTCCTGTAAGGCTGCTTGGAGTTCCCGGTCTGCGAGGAGCAGGGACTGGGGCGGGGTCAGGGGTCGGACGTCCGGGTGGGGTGTGGCAGACAGCCAAGGTGATGAAGGCTTGGTGTCTGTGAGAACTGGGTCGCTGTCATGAGGCCTGGGACCAGGGTGACAAAGTTAGGAGTCTGGACTCGCAGGCAGACAGCTGCTCATTCCACGATGCTGCAGAGCACAGAAGCTCATGCTCACACACTCCATGAAGTATGCACACACAACACACAACACACACGGGGATGCCTGGTCTGAAATATGCATCACCCTATAAAGACACAAAACCAGCTGTTTCTGCACACAGCTGATAAAAGACATGCCCGTCTGTTACTCAGCACAAAGGGAGGATTAGTGTTCGATGTATCAAGAAGCCACTCTGAAGTTTCCTTTAAACATTCATGCAAACACATCCACCTCTTCTGATGTGACTGTCTTATTCATGAACTGCTTCTAAATTTTTAAAGAGAGGTTTTATTGGAGTAGTTTTACTGCTTGATCTTTAAAACTAATCCTTCAATTATCAGGCTGTCAACACAGAAAAGAGCAGAAGGAGACAAAACTAGAAGATATTATTAATAAGGTTTCCTGTAGACTCCATAAACTCTGATATATTAACAAACATGAGAGTAGATATTCATATCAGGCTGTGAAAACTACTTAAAACATCCTGACAACTAACATTAACTATCAGACTAAGACTGAGCTAAACTCTATGAGCTACACTGAGAATTTAATATTCATATTACTATTTAAGATGAAGTATAAAGACATTATTTTTGAATGATTGTGTGTGTGTGAATATGAAGATTAGTTTTGTGGGAATAGATTCATGTAATAACAGAAAATAAAGCAGGAGGATTAATTTACTTCTTCCTACATGTAAATTAAAATGTTTCAGTGCTTACAGACTGAAGTGATTAATTTTGTTTTTCTGATTTGTCTTGTTTTTATATTCTTTTCTTTCTTTTTACATAAGATAAGATAAGATAATGTTTAATTTGTCCCACAGTGGAGAACAAACATTACAAAAAAAGAGCAAAACAATCCCCAACTCAAACTAGTACAAGAACTGTTTTACTTCTTTTTATTTATTCATTCTATTTTATTTTTTATCTTATATATTATTATTTAATAAAATGTACATGCATTTAATTATTGTTATTATTATTTATTCATTCTATTTATTATTTTTATTTCTAAGGTATACATTATTATCTTTATTAATATTTACTTGTATTTAATTATTGTTATTATTATGTTTTTAATTATTTCTTCTATTTTATTTCTAACTTATATATTATTATTTTTATAAATATTTACTAGTATTTATTTATTTTTATTATTATTTATTTATTCTATTTGTTAATTTTTTGTGTGGATGAAAGATGAGTTTAGTTCTCAGTCCTTTATGGAACCTGAGATTTTGTGAGTGTTTTGTATTAATGCACATAGACGTGAAGATGTGTATGAAAGTAGTCATTATTAAAATTATTAGTAATTAAATTAAATAACTGTACCTTAAGAAAATACATACAGAACTAATAAGTGCATGTACAGTATGTACAGCATGTTTTAAATAATATTCCACCTTACTGTTCCTCCTTTCAGGCAAAGTGACGTTAATAAATGATGTCACCTGACGAACATCACATCACATGCTCATCCTCGTGCATCAAATCAAAGACGGCTTTATTAGTCTGAAGATACAGCTCTGACACAACGCCGCTTCTTCTTAAGAGCACACATACACACACACACACAAACACACATACACACACACACACACATACACACTCAAACCATCAACACTTATGTTTCTGCTGCTTTAGTTTTGTAATATCTCTACATGTATTAGTTTAATACCGTCCAAGGTTAACATGTTTGTGTACATTTTCTTTTAATTTAATCACATGGGCGTTGTTGATGACACAATATAAAAGGTGCTTATAAATGTATTTTATATTTTTGTTGTATTATCCTGTGAATGCCAATTAAAAAATACAATCCTAAAAAATAAAATATAAAACAAATGAAAAATAAAATGAAATTATACATAAATAAATAAATAAATAAATATGGAAATTAAAAATTAAAAATAAACTAAATAAATAAGTTAATGAAAAATATTTATAAATTAAAATAAAAAAAAATTATAACATTTATAATCAGGTAAATCCCAAATTATTTTTTTTTCAAATAAATAACTAAGTAAATGAAAAATGTAATTAAATAAATTTATAAAAATAAATAACACAAATCCTAAAAATAGAGCACATCTTGCATCATACTGTTTGAGTGTTTGTAATGTATCTCTCTAAAACTATCCCAGGCCTCTAGTTGAAATCGCTGAGTCACTGCTATCCCATCATGTAGATATGCATAATGTGAGTCTGTTTTAATATTAAAGCTCCCCTGAGAGTTAACATCCACCATCAGTCGATGAGGACTAAAGACTCAAATACAACCCTCATATCTCCTCCCAGGACACCTCTCTGCTCCATGTGTCTTTAAATCTGCGTCACACAGGATCAAACCTTTCTCTACTTATCTCTAATCAATGCAGCTAAAACAAAAGTCAGGAGTCACACAGGGACTCTGAATCATGCTGAGGAATGACTTCACTGTATTGAACTGGTTAATAATGCTCATTAGTAACGTGTGTCATTTCTTCTTTATTAGGCAGCTGCTGGCCTGACAACACGTCACTCCTTCAGCTCACAGACCGGACGAGTTTATGACTCACTCAGCACTCCTTCCTGAAAGACGACGCTGGGAAACATGTTTGAATCTGGACTTCTTTCTATTAAAGGTTGACTAATAATAACTCTCCATAACTGAGTAACACACAGAATGTAAGGTCAGTCTGCAGATTATTCACAGCAGCATGAAAACACACACAACACCTCGAGCCAAGTCTGCAAACAAACAAACAAACAACATCATCCCACTCTGGATTCAGTTAGTGTTAGAAGCATTTCAATATCCTGACATCTCTTAGTGTCAGCACCATGCTGCCTGGTTTCACTTTATATATATACACACACACACACACACACACACACACACACACACTGATAACTCCCACCATGCAGAGTCTACCTGCTTTCTAGAAACAACTGTGGTCGACTGACTTCCGTGTCATGCTGCAGGCCCGCCAGCAGGGGGTCCACCTGCTCACATTTCCTCTCACCTGAATCAGTGTGAGCTCTGCGTTCATCACACACACACACACACACACACACACACACACACACACACACACACACACACACACACACACACACACACACACAGATACAGATTCATACAATACAACAAATCAATATCAGATGAATGTTCAATCTGGCTGTTCATTTATACATAAATCAGAGTAAACAAAGAACCAGGTCATTATGAAGGGATGTTATAACAACATGATCCTCCAGTGATAACACACAATCATCCTCCGATGGACCTTGGTGTATCTGATCAATATTAAATATGTTTTCATGTTATGAAGGACGCTTATATTAACTTAAAGCAGCTTGTGTAAGATAACCAATGTGACAGAATGTTCAATCGAAGCAAGTTTTTAATCTCTGCAGAAACCTGGTCTTTGTTTTAGCTCTGCAAATCCAGAGGGATCATCTCTGCCCCTCACCCAGTGCATGCTGGGATATGTAGGCTCTGGTTTATGAGTCTAAACAGTAATAAACTTGTTGATAATAGACGGACAGATTGCTCGATTTATTAACTTGCTGTTTTATTGATTTGTTTGGTTTGTTTGAACACGTGTTTATTTCCAATAGGTGTGTTTCTTCAGAGGTTTGACCTGCTGAGGGCTGCAGAAGGGTTTTTAATTCATCACTGTGTCATACATATATTCATTTAATGCACAGCCTCCATGGGTTAAAGTGACACCATTCATTTATAAGGTCCAGGGTCAGAGTGCAAAGAGATTTTCTTTCCCTTTTCAAACTCATCAAACTTAAACTGCAATCCCAGTTTCTGCTCATCTTTGGATCACCTCGATATTTCAGGGATGTGTCGAGTGATTTCATGAAACTCTTTCAGGACATCATATTTTATTTACTACAAAACAGGAGAATGAGACCAACTCACAAAGTCTGTTCTCCTCTGATATCTTTTTAAAACGACCGACCTCAACGGTGAGGGGAAGAGAAGCAGATCTTAGCGGTGCCACTGAGGATCTTTGGCTTCTGGATCAACAAGATGTGTCGTTTAATTCAGGGATAAAACTCTGTGTGAGGTGAAAACATGTCCTCAGTTTTTACTGGGACAAACCCCCTTTTCTTAAAACTTCTTCAAGTAAAAGAAAAAAGAAAACAATGAGTAAATCAAATCTTAAATCTTGATGCATTAAAGGGAGAGAGTCTTTATGTTTCTGCACATTCCTGCAACTTAAACATTCTCTTCACTGCATTAAAGGTTTTGTGAAATAGATCCTAAAAGATTAAGTTATAGCAAGAAATACCTCAAATAATAATAAAATATTTTCTCTAGATTTAAAACTAATCTTGAAGTGCTACAATTAAAGAAACAAGAACATAAAACCATAAGAAGGAGGAAGAGTTGATACATTTAAATAAAGTCATATCAGGTAGAGTTCAGGCTCCTCTAAGGATTACAGTCCATGGTGCGTTCAGGTCTCTCTGATTACCAATCAGGAGTTCAGAGCTGAAATAATGAGCTCATCTTCTTCATTGTTTCTGTGTGGGAGTGGTTTCTTTTCACAGTGCTGTCAAACTAAACAGACAAAACCCAGGCTATAACAAACGCACCTGATGTAATGAGCCCAGCCCACTTTAAAGCAGGTAATTATAGCAACAGTGAGACGCTCTCATGGGAAATCAAAGTTTTCAAACAGAGTCAGATACTCGTGGGTTCATCGGTGACGTCTGTTCTCAGAAGATCAGGGTCTACTTTTTACTAATGTGGTCAAAAAACAGGACAAATATTTTGTTCCTTGAATAAAGCAGAGTGTTCAGGTATCTGCACTTCATCTGAGTTTGATATTACAGACAACTTCACACTCTTCTCCCTTCATTTACAAGAAGCTCTCTGCACTTCAGCTCTTCTTGTTTTCAACGCAGACTTTATCCTTAATGTTTCAGTGAGGGGACGTTTAAATGAAATCATTCCAGCCTTCTTCATGACGTGCAGGCGCTTCTTTTTATCTTCATTTCTTTTTGGTACCTCCTTTTGATGCCTCACTTTAACTCGTCCCACTTCTTAAAACTGTTCAATGATTAATCAAACAGTCGCCCCACCTCTGCTCTGTGCCTCGCTCTCTGTGCAGAGTCCTCTAGGTTTATGGTTTACTCATTCCACTGTGAGAGTCTGACCTCAATTTTACTTTGATTTATTTATTCGTTTATTTTTGAAGAAGAAGAAGAAGAAGAAGAACTTTCTGACGGCTGCCTCAGACTCTGCAGTTTTCTCACATCTCTCTCTTCACAGCACCAAAGCTTTCTCCTCCTTCTTCTTCTTCTTCTTCTTCTTCTTCTTCTTCTTCTTCTTCTTCTTCTTCTTCTTCTGTTATTAACAGGCAGTTAGCAAAGAGCCTTCAGATGGACTACACTCCACTGTGTGGTGGTTCTGCTGCATTACAGCCGGGCTCCAGCCGGGTGAAAATAAAGGAAACACGTTCTTAAGAGAGATAATAACATCCCGATGAACTATTTGATGTTTTATAAATTAAAGAATATTCAAATATTAAAAAATCATGACTCATCTCTACTTAAGGAACATAAATCCTCCTTCATTTAGTTTATTGTTTGTTGTTGTTTTTGGTAATAATCATTCCTGTATTGCACGACTTTCTTTGCATGATTAAATCAAACATTTAAAATTGATGACACAGAGAGTTTGCAGGAACATCCTCCAAAGAGCAAACTGTTTCTCTTATGCATTATTTTAAATGTATTAAAGATGTTTCTCTTCTTCTACATGATTTAAACTGTTTTCACTTCTGCCTCCTCTGACTTCTGTTTGATGAAGTTGAACTTTGATATAAGAAAAGTGTCTTCATGCTTGGACTCACCCCAGTGAGGACTCCCAGATGTTTAGCTCGGAGCTGAAATCTAGACTCGGCAGCAGGTCATGAGGAAACTCCAGCTCCTCCTTGTCGTCCGGGTCTCCTGCCTCGCTCTGGCTCTCCTCCACTCCAGAGATGACGGTGACCTCGGGGAGCGTCGGTGCAGACAGCAGGCTCTGCTGGCTGCCCGAGGGTCTCGTCAGCGGCGCTCTGTCGTCCTTCTTTGATAAACCGTCGGCCTGCGAGACATCGGGACAGAGAGACTGTGAGCTGAGAGTCGGATCCTGTGCCGGATCATCCATGACTGAGCGTGGATTTAAACAGGTTTGAGCATGTTGCAGGCGAACATGATTTAATAATCACAGCCAACAAAACAAACAATTAACTCCACCCAGCTGTTCCACCATGAAGTATCAACATGCTCACATGATCAGAGTCTTCTCTTCCACTCATTTCTCTCTCTGTGTGCTTTCTTAAAGTTTAAAGGAGTGTCCAACATTTTCATTTCAAACTTAGTCTTAGTGCACGAGTCTTATCTCTGCAGCTTTGTTCACACCGCTCACTTCAGAGTCACATACCTGCTGCTCTGACTGAAATACAACAGATATAAAATGAACTGAACATGCATTCAAGTCTGATATCTCCCACCTTATAGAAACCTCATGAGGAAGTGTGCTGCAATAATTCTACCCGGGCGTGAAAAGGTGGAACGCAGCGAGTTCGAATAACCATTAGAGACAAACCAGTCCTGCTTGAATCTAACATGTGGGTTAATGATTGTCTAGAGTTTGTGATCTACATGACAGCTTCAGTTTATCACCTTATCTTGAGTAAATAATGTCCCTCCCTTTATCTCTGACGATCACTTTCTGAACAAGTGTGAAAAACTACTTCAAGTGTGAATATGTGAAATTATTTCACCAGCATGGTTCAAACACAGAGAAGGAAACTGAAGCCATGCATAGAAAGTGTGGAGCTGGTGCTAGTTCAGTCAGACAACTCATGTTTAAATTGTTTATTGTAGCAGCAATACATATTCATGTTTGGCGCCCAGGCTCCGGCCTCATCACTCCCTGCAGATAAGTTTACATGCAGACTTTGAGGAGTGATGAGCAAAACATACTAAACACCCTCAGAGCCTGCAGGTGGATGCTGGGGAGGCGGCGGGGAAGAAGAAAATATCAGCAATGGCATGCAGCAGCAGAGGCGTTGACAGGCAGAGGGAGAGATGGGAGATTTTTCCCCAGTTTAAATAGACCGCCGGTTTGAGAGGCAGAGGGCGGGATTGGATGATGGTTATGAGAGTGGGACATGTGACGTGTACGGCATTGCAGCTCGAGTTGTCTGCCTGAACTAGCTCGCAGGCATTGCTCCATGTATGGGCCTTTATGTACACAGAGGAGTTAAATATACAGCTTTGTGTATCCATACAACATTACACTACAGAAATTAGAACTGAGTACAGCTCTGGATTGGTTTTACACAGCTCTTAATCTTTGCAGGATAACATTTCATATCTGATATTAAAGCTCCTGGGAGGAACTTTTGGTTGGTGTTACTCATGGCTATAAAACAGACATGTGGAGTGTTGTATCTGGGAAATTTAACACAGGAAAATATACAAAGCAAAGACAGATACCTGCTGGAATACTATTGTTGGCACAATATAAAGCTGTAACAAGAAAGTGGTGTAAGGAGGACTCTCACACTCAGAGAAACTGGGTGGACATTGTGGAAAAACTACATGATATGGAGAACTTTACACACAATTTAAGACTTCAACAATCTGCCTGCCAAGGAAAATGGAAGAAGTGGACTGACTTCATAATACATCAAAAAGTCTGAAGAGAACGGACGATTTTAAAAGAGGCAAAACTGACGTCTGTTAACTGACACCAAAGTGTTTACTTATTTGAAAAATAAATCCTGGAAAGCTTTGGTTTTAGGAGATATGAGGATTCTGTAAATCTCCAAACAAAGCAGCCTCCATCACTTCAGTGAGTCAGTGAGCTGAAGCTGGTCATTCTGGAGTTTTAACTTTCTAACAATGAGAGAAATGGGAACAGATAAAGTCTGTAATTACCTCAGCAGCAGTCAGAGAGAGTCGGTACGCTCGCCCTCATTAACAGAACATAAATCCGGTTTGTCCTCCGGTGGAAGTTTTCTAGGAAAGTTCATGGAGAGCCAGACCTGAGCTGTTCCTCCTCTCAGTCTGTCCCACTGTTTGACAGTTAACCACAGCTCAAACCACAACACTCAGCTGGGGCATCATGTTACAGCAACACAGCCCTGGAAACACTCACACTGAACTGTCCATGTGATGGAATCTCTCCCTCATATACTGCTCTCCTTCACAGGGAGAGTTCCCCTCATGTCACTGACACAGGTAGAACCAGAGGTGAGCAGGTGCAGGATCACAATCAGCCTTTATGTCTGAACACGTGCATGAGCTGCTTCTCAACAAGAGTTCAATTTACACTCTGATTTTATTTCACAGTGTGTTGGGAGAGAGGGATGCGACCTGCCTGTGGTTACACAGTGCAGTGCTGAGATTCAGAATTGAATCCATTCATTCATTATTGATGATGGAGAGGTAGACAGCATGGCTGCACACAAGCAGAGGTTAACATCTTCACAAGCTGAAACCATCACTAAATCTCTTCTGCAGAATATTTAGGACACAACTGAGATAACTCCATGCATGCACACTTTGCAAAACTGTGTTCTAATCTTTCAAACATTGACGTTATTAAAGTCTTTGATTAAAATGTGCAGCCTTCTTTAAGATGGACTGAAACACCTGGACACACTTATGTGGTTAATAATCATCAGTGGACTTCACACGAGACATTTAGCAGATAATAAGGCATGAGTAGGATTCACTGAGAGAACAAAGAAAGCTTTTGATGCTAGTTTATTTTCAAAAATCTGCAGTTACAGCTCATGGTAATACTTTAAATATCTTAGCATCCATGTTTATGTACGGGATAATGTATGGTTAGATGGTTGTTATGGGAAAAATAATCCAGACAGGGTGAGACACGACCCTGACGCGAAGTCCCTGTGGTTTCACAGTTAGCGTTCCATGTCGATGGATTCTTATCTGCCTGTTGGGGTGGATTGAACATGAAACTGTCCTCATCTTACACAACAGGAAGATCAGTAAGACAGATATATCATGCTTTATTAAAGGGCCAAGACTCCTAAAGAATTCTGATCCATAATGATGTCCCTCAAGGATCCACATCATATCAGTGACTCGGCTGCAGAACCACATCAACACTTCTGTCTCTCTACGTTATATTTTGCTTCCACATGCTCTGGATCACCCTGAAGCTGAACTCTCTGGACGCAGGCAGTAAAAACAGGTAAACAGGTACAGTGGTGTGTGTGCCGAGGAGGCCCTGAGTCACTGACCTCACCTGTGTCAACACTGCAGAGAGGCTCCTTTGTGTGACGCGGTCAGCACAGACCGAGGTTCTCTTTGGTTTCTTCACAAAGACATGAATGAGGATAAATATAGTCTCTCTCTCTCTCCCAGTGTTTTTGTCTCTCCCTCTTAAAGAAACCTTTCAAGGCTGATGGCTGTCCACGTGTGGGTCCAGTTCTGCCCGAGGTCTCTGCCTCTTAAGAGGAAGCCTTTTGTTTAAATGTGCATGCTGGACATACTGAGGTCTTGCTCCACATTTAATGTGAAGTTAGCTCTCCTTTGTTTTCTCTATAAATAAACCATTTGATGACTAATCCCAGAAGCTGCAGTTTGATGATGACATGCGCTGCTGGGAATGAAGACCAACTATTCCAGCATTCCAGTGCACCCAGCAGTTTTCCATCAACAACCTCCAGCTGTGACTTCCTGTCCTGTGAGCCGCATTGTTTACACTCCATTTAGCTTCTTCAAAAGTGACCATGTGTTCACATCACACGCAACACAACATCAACATCAACCCTCCAGATATGTCTGCAGAATAAACGCAGAGAGTACTTATTACATCCCTTAGATTAGGGATAACCCAGATCATCTGTTTCTGGGGAGTCTCAGTTTCACTGTAAATAGATTCCAGCTTACTTCAGCTTTATGAAGCTGCAAAAAGAAAACAATAATTGTGATTTATTTGGGTCTTTAATTTGCAGAAGTGACATGCTGCAGATATTTAAGATCTAAGAAATGCATGCTTGTTGCCTGGAGGTCAAATCACTAATCTGAACACTGATTGGCTTTTCTGACACGGCGTCAAACTGATTTGTTGTTTGGATCAGAATATCTGATCTAGAACAGATTGTTAGCTGCAGATATCTGTTAGAGATAAACAAAGTGTGGTTACATTATAGACATTTGGAGCCAGGCCATCACTACTGTCACCCTTCTGTAAAGCAGCGGTTCTCAACCTTTTTGAGTCGCGACCCCCAATTTAACATGCACTGGTGTCCGCGACCCAGAAACCACAATCAACACATATTCATTAAAACCTTAACGAAACACAGTGGGAAAAAACAGCCCACGTTTCATTTTGAACATTTATGTTTCTGAACGTGAAAAAGAACGAGCCTAACTCTGGTTCACGTCTTTTCTTTTTCTTTTTTCGCATACAGCTTTAACTACGAGTTAATGGGATGGCTGGGCCTGCTTGTTTGAACAAAGCAGTTGCATTCTTGGCTTTATGTTAGACACGGCCAGGCGAAGATCACTCTCAACTCTGAGGAGTCGTGATCTGTATTTGTTTTTCATGCATGTCAGTGCAGAGAAGCTCTTTTCGCACAGATATGTGGATGCAAATGGCAACAGTACATCGGTTGCAGCTTTTGACAAAGCTGCGTATTCTGTAGCTACTGACAACCAGAACTCTTCCAGTGTGCATGCTGAAAAAGCAGTCTGTAATGTGCGGTCAGAGGAGAGATCCAGGAGCGCGTCCTGCAGCTCTGATGGCAGGTGATGCGCGGTGGAGGTGGTGAAAGGCTGGCGTATCCAGTTGTACTTCTCTGGCGTGTCATCGTTTGGGAAGTATTTAGTGAAACGGAGCCTCGAAGCTCTGGAGTCAGCCGGTGTCGGCCCCAGTGCCTTCCGTTTCTCAGGGGGTGGTCCTGCTGTCAGACTGTCTGGTGACTGACTCTGAGACCCCTGCTGCTGACCCAAGTCTCGAGCTGGAACACTTTTTCTCTTAAGCCATCGCTCCATTTTACAGCATCAGAAAGCTAGCAAACTTGTTGCAAAATGTAGCGCGAGGTTAATGGTTTGTTTTTCTTTGTCTTTTTTCCCGCCGTGGGTCACGGAGCATGATCCCACGCGCACAGGTCAATTCATACAAATTTAGTTGATACAATGCATTTTGAAAAAGTAATGAAGCACAAAGCAACTAGAACAGCTCCCTGACTGAAATTCTGTAATATAATATTAGATATATTTTTCGAAAATTATTTGGCGACCCCCAGAAATCATCTCGCGACCCCCATTGGGGTCGGGACCCCAGGGTTGAGAATGGCTGCTGTAAGGAACCTTGGAGTTATTCTGGACAGTGACTTCAAGTTTGACAAGCAGATAAGCTCTATTGTTAAAACAAGCTTCTTTCAGCTCAGACTATTATCAGAAGTGAAGCCTTATCTTCCCAGAAACGATTTCCAGAGAGTGATTCACACCTTTGTTACTTCACGCTTAGATTACTGTAACTCTTTGTTAGCTGGTCTCGACCAGTCAGCAGTGCGCCGTCTACAGGAAGTCCAAAATGCAGCCGCCCGCCTGCTGACTGGAAAGAAACGGTGTGATCACAACAGTCCTGTCCTTGAGTCTTTGCACTGGTTGCCTGTGAACTTTAGGATCCAGTTCAAGGTCTTATTAATGGATCCTGAAAAATAACCTCAATAAAGACAAATTAATAACAGTTCAGAGTCTGGAATGGACGGCTTGTATGGGAGTGCTTATATCGGAGATTTTAGATGCAGGCCGATAGAATCTGATACTTGTTCTTTTTGCTGATATCAGACCGATATCAGATTTATTTTACAGGTAGGTGTTCTTCCTGCATGGCCCTCGGCCTGCCGCACCTCCAAGGGTGCCTGTTTTGGTTAGCTGCAGGGTCATCAGCTGGGGACCACCGCTCATTGATGTTTTGCCCCTTAGCCCAGAACATCTCCTGGTGGCGGGGCAGTGAACAGGGACGTCTCCCTGACACTCCCTGCAGCTAACCTTCTTCAGGAGCTGCTTGCTCCCCATATTTTGTTCCTTCTTCTCAGCCATAGCCAGAAGCTTGCCTTTTCGGCCTCCTCTGAGAGCTCCCTGGTTGCCTTGTGCAGCCTAGCTCCCCGACACCCCAAGTCTTTGAGTAGCCGTGTTGTTGAAGCTCCCACAAAGCCTCTAGCCCCCACCTCCACTGAGTAGAGCTTTACGCTCCATCCTCCTTCCCTGCACTCTGCCACCAAATCAGCATACTTTGCCCTCTTTCTCTCGTGGGCAGCCTCCACCCCCTCCTCCCATGGCACTGTGAGCTCCACAAGGAGGGCAGATTTTTCTGCCGAGGACCATAGGACCAGGTCTGGCCGAAGGGTGGTGCTGCAGATTTCTGCAGGAAAGTGGAGCTGTCTGCCCAGGTCCACCCCAATCCTCCACTCCAACCCTGGTGCCAGAAGCTTGGGTATCAGTGTCCTGTTGGTAGCAGTTGCCGGCTCCCCTTGCCTGAGGAAAGTCATCCTCTGGTGGCCCCTAGTAGAGCTCTCCCTGTCAGCCTCAACTCTTCTCCCCTCCACTACTTCAGCCAGCTTCCTGAGCACTTGGTCGTGTCTCCATCTGAAGCAACCTTGTGCCAGTGCGGTTTTGCAGCCTGACAGAATGTGCTTGAGGGAGGCATCGATATCAATATCAGATCAGGACACCCCTAGTCTGAAGTAGATCAGATTTGGGACTCTACCAGGCCTCTCAAACTATCAAGACAGCTGGTAAATATCAATAATACTCCACCCTCTTCACAACCAAGTTTGAAAAGCTTGAGCTGTAATGGTTATTTTTAGACGTTCTAATTTTAACTCCTGATATGCTCTTTGTTTTTATCCCAAGAAAACAACAAGAGAACATCAAACATTAAAGAAGAACACAGTGACAGAGTCCCAAAGAAGAGTGTCACGCTGCATGCATGTGATCTCTGACAAACCCAGATTTGAGAACACCTGCATGCAGGGATGAACACGTATGTATCATGAGATGTGACGGTGTTGACGTGTCGTGGGTTTCCTGTTTCCTGCTTCAGCTCTCTCACCTCGTCATCACAGCCTGATGAATGTCACAAACTAACTCGAGCAGCTTCAACTGCAAAACAAAGCTCAACAGCTGCCATCGCATGTCTGACTTTACAACCAGCACTCCTTCACTGATTCATTACCTATTGTTGTGAGACGTACACGCTCAGTGAGGTGGAAAAGCAAAGCCTTGTTTGAGTTAGTGTGAGCCGCATGCAGAGAGAAACAGAGTCTGTTATTAATTAACCACAGGGACTAAAGAGAAAGCTGCTGCTTGTCAAACAGCCAGCCAGCGATACTCACTGTTAACCCAACATGTCAGAGCCCATGTGCTAACACTGCTTTAATGCGTTACACATGACAGTTGTAAACACTGTGAGGGCGGTGCTGGAGCAGAAACAGGCCCTTACTTACACACCGAGTCACAACACATTCAGCTTTATTTATACAGTGCCTCACAGGAGAGCAAAGGCCCCCCCTTGGAGTGCTGCAGCCTGGTACTCAAACACTCAAACACACTCATTTGGCCTTTTAACCGTTGATTAGCAAACAAGAGAGGTCCACAAAGTCAACACATGATGGACGAAGACAAGTTAAAGGTAATTGGTCTCACCTGATCTCAGTCAGGGGCTTTACCTCGAGGAGGACATTTCTGCAGAGCTTCCTTTTATTGCTTATCATTATCAGTGTTAGAGCACTCTTCACTTCATACTATTTAAGCTGCAGTATATAAGCTCTCTTTGGTTCTATGCTGTGTTGCATTCAGGATAACTAATTTAAAATCAGATTGAAATGATCTACAGACTGTTTATAAACTGCTAAACTTAGAGCACCTTAATGTTTTTGCATCCTGAGTGAAAACTGTTGAATCAGGCCGCCTGTGTCTCATATTTCAGCTCATCATTCTGATACTTTCTACATGAACTGTAAGAGTTTGTGTTCTGTTGAAACTGTGTGTTGCTCCTATTCTTGGCCAGGTCTCCCTTGGAAAAGAAAGCTCTGATCTCAATGGGACATACTACCTCCAAATGTAGTCTGCAGCACTGCGTTTGAAGGTAGTCTGACTGTTCTGGTGGATCTGGTCTGCAGGATGCTGGGTCAGACGTTGCTGGATTTCCACTTTCAGAAAGCAGAAGTAAACAACGGCCAAGCTGATAGAGAAACTGCTTCTTTAGCATCACTTATGATTTAAAAAGTTAAGAAGTGGTTTATATGGAATTTAATCATTTTCACAGCACCTAAAAACTGAGAGCACCCGTCATATACGGACAAAGGAAGAAGTTAGCGCTGTGCATTGAGGGAAACGGTACGCTGCAGACTGAGGCTGTTTTTGAAACCGCCTACTATCCTAGCAGTGTTCACTGATTTGGTCTAAATCCAGTCTGTAGTATGTGAACAAGAGATAAATCTGCAGTATGATAAACTCCCCGGATGTCTCCTGATTCAGGAACATGTCTCAGCATGCATCAGACCAATCTGCCTCACGTACTGTTTCCCACAATGCACAGCGCTCCTTCCACTTTTTCTTTCCTCTTCTTTTTTGATGGGAGGAAATCTGTTTTTGGGTGCTGTGAATTCAACTTTCTAAATCATAAATGGATGCTAAACGTTGTTGTTTACTTCCACTTTCTGAAACCGGAAATCCAGTGACGTCTGACCCAGCTTACTGCAACACAGATCCAACAGAACAGTCATACATTCAGGGTCACTTAGTTAAGAAGAGACCAAGAACTGATGCGGGGAGCAGATCTGTTATGTATAGAGCCATCACACTGTGGAATAACTTACAGTCACTATGATTGAAGCCCACAGTAAAGCCAGCTTTAAAAGACTCTTAAAGAAACACACTGTTATGGTCCTGATTTGTTGTGTGATTTGCCCTAACCCTCTCTCTCTCTGCCTGCAGGTTGCATGGGTAGGGGCGGGGCTGGTCTCCTCAGCAGTGAGGCTCATCAGGCACACCTGTCCCTGATCTGCTCATCAGCACTGGCTTCTTAAGCCACCACCAAACACTCCTCCAGTGCCAGATTATTCCTCTAGCCGCATGCTCCATGTCCCGCTGTAGCCTTGCTCCTGAGGAGATTCAAGCCACGCTTTTCTGTTTACTTATCTCGAGTTGTTTCCAGAGGATTGATTCCTAGTTTTTGTTTGTGAGTTTTTGATAGAACCTTTTTCCCCTTTTGGGTGATTTTGTGTTACTCCTAGTTTTGTACTTTTTCTCAGTTGTTTTTACCCGCAAGGCGCTTTTTGTTGAACCTTGGTTTTTGCTTAATAAATACTTTTTCCCTGTACTCTGCATTTGGGTCCTAGTCCTTTGCTCAAGCCGTAACACACTTTAATAATATCTCTAACATTAATGGATTTTAGTAAACATCCTGTTTTCTTTTTTGATTTATTTTATTGCATGTTTGAAGCATTTTCATTTGTTGTATCTTACATTAGCATATTCAGTTGTTGTATCTTACATTAGTATATTCAGTTGTTGTATTTCTTGTCTGTAGCATTTTTCAGTTTTTTTGTATTTTATTTCTATATATCATTCACAGTTTTTCTTTGTAATGTTTGTAGAATTCTTAGTTTTGTATTTTATGTATATTTTGTATGTCATGTTTGTTTATTGTGGACCTCAGGAAGAGTAGCTGCTGTGTTAGTGGCAGCTAATGGGGATCTGAATAAAGAATAAAGAATACTACAGACTACATTCAAACACAGCATGTAGCAGGAGATACCTACAGCCTACTGCATTAGTAAGTAATATGCAGCAGGCCATTTCGAAAACAGCCTCATGTTCCAGAATCAGTACAACATCCAGGTAGTTTTGGCATATTGTAGATTTTGCTCTTGTTCACATACTACAGACTGAATTTAGACCAAATCAGCACACACTGCTAGTATAGCAGGTGGTTTTGAAAACCAAGCCTCAGTCACAGAATAAATCCCACTCCTGTCATTAAACAGGAACATCTCAATGTGGAATAACAAGCTCTTTAAACAGAGTTCACTTCCAGTTTCACTCTCATGTTGCTGCTACACACATTAATCCTGAACTTTATCTTTTCAGAGCATTTTCTCTTCTTCTGTTATTCAGATAATGTGACTTAGTTTCTCAACTAATGCAGAATCCCTGTATCGCGATATTACCGGTATGGTTGGATGATGTATCGTTATCTTGTCTGATGGTAAATTAGCTTGCAAACCTTCTCTTAAAACTCCCTACTGCTGAGATCAAACCCTGATAAGTAAAGCAAGTTTTAGCAGGTAAGCCTGTTTCCTGCAGACACAGATAAAGTCCAAAGTGCTTCAGAGAAACACTTGAGTCCAAACGCGTAAAATAGATAAAATGCACAATTACGCATGAGTCCTGCAGGACTAAGACATGAATATAATGAGCTATGACATGTTAGAAATAAAGATATATTAATTACAAGAGAAGTGACAAAGTAAATATCACACAGAGCTTAAAAATCAGACCATGCAACAATACTCCCAATAACAGCCAGATCTCAAAAGAAAGGGTTTGGATTGAGTCTCAGGACTAGGAGAGAGCGTGTCCCTGCTGCCTGGAGGAAGCAGCCTAACTTTCAGTCAGGGTGCATGAAGGCAGAGGGCACATCCACTCTGTCCTGCAGCCTTCCCCGTGTAAAACAATCCTCCTCTCTCCTTCCATCACACCCTCGCAACTTTCATCCCAGCATCTCCGTGTTGCACTCACCGAGCAGTGAAGGTGACTCTCAGTGCGCAGCAGCTACCTCTCTCTCTCTCTGTGCGCGCAGACTCTGCAGAGCTCAGTGTGTTGTGAAGAGGACCACAGAGGACGACACACACACGCTGCAACACATGCTGCTGACGCTCCCTCTCCTCCTCCTCCTCCTCCTCTTCCTCCTGCTGTACTGACTCAGCTAACTTCCTCCTCCTGTCCTGTCTTCTTCTTCTTCTGCTGCTGCTTTCGCTCCCCTGTTAGATTTCCATGAGCCTCCCTCCTGCTCCTGCAGAGTGTGTTTGGATGAGTGTGTGTGGAGTCTGGTAACACTACACTACCTCCACGCAGAGAGTGCTGGCTGCTGAGGATGACTGTCCTGACTGGGCAGCACACAGGGAAGTGCTGAGCAGACTCCTCCCCCTTTACTGTAAACTCTTTCCACTCCTTTTATTCCCTCCTCCTCTGACTCCCTTCCCTCTTCCCTCTTCCCTCTTCCTTCTTTCCTCCTCCTCTCTCTTGCTGCTGTGTTTTCTGACTGGAGGCATTAACTGACTGACTGGCTGACAGTGCCTCTGCAGGTGAATGCTGGGAATTAGGCCAAGGGTCGGGCCTGCAGTGACCCTCTGAGGGAGGATCAGGTTACACTTCAAGAAGCTTTGGTTACAGCTGCACACATGGGCACACACAACACAGTCCTGCATAATAAAGGCTCCTGCTTCAGCCATGTTTGACCTGCTATAGGTGTGACATCATCAGCACACATGGCAGTACTATACACACACACACACACACCTTTGACACTTAAACACAACATCTGAAAGTGTTTATACATTTTGCATGAGGCTGGTTTGAAGTATTTCTTTGTGTATTATTTTAATGTCTTTACAAAAAGCAGGCAGATCATGTTTGAAATTAAAAGCATATCTTTGCAGGTTATCACAAACTTCAGACTGGATGAAACTTACAATGTTAAGCTTTATAAAGTATGTATGACAAACATCCTTAACAGAGACTTTCAAATGCAAAGTAAATATGCAGCTTTACACAGGACTCAAGATCCAGTGAGCAACACTCAAAATGCTGCAGAAGGTAACTGCCTGTCCTGGTGTGCCTCATCATGTATGAAGCTTGAGCTGCAGCCAGCTCTGAGAGAAACCTCCTCAGGCCTTCTTCGATCACACACACACACCTCTTCCACGTCCAGGTGCTACATTTCTGACTTTACAGATTCTTCATATGAGCATGTTTTTTCTAGTTTTCTTTACTTCATGAAAAACTTACTTGAATCCCATGCAGAGATCACTGACTCTTCTGAGTTGCATACTACAAATTGCTTTACAGAAGAATAAGTTGAACTGCAGCAAAGCTAGCAGAGGAGGGAATTTAGTTTGATTAAATAAACCTGGATATAAAAAGTGATAAAACTGTGTGTATGACGGAGCAGCAGGAGCTCAGTTTGCAGGGACTTGGCTTGGAAACCACAGTGTCGCAGATTCAGCAGCCGGGACAGATCAAAGTATAGAAGTCAGGATCGGTTGCTGAAGATGTGTCATGGGTGAGCACGGCACCAGACCTCCAACTCCTCATGGCTCTCATTTCTGTGCAGACCCCTCACTCTCACTTCTCTCCATTCATGTGTGCACATTCACATGGTCCTGTTTGTGCATCAACTAGTGTGTGTGTCCATCTCTGGCCAGTTTAAATTCCCCTCAGGGTTCAATGCAGTATGTCTTCCCAATCTCCACGATAAGGAATCATAACAACGTGTAATACAATAAGTAATATGCCTGCAAAAACCATCACATGGAGTCCATGGTTAAAAGTTCTAACTTGTGAGCAGGTCATATAAATCACAAACATTAAATACCACACTCCTTCAGTTATATTGCACGGACTGTCAGCTTCCATCAGTCAGACAGCTGAGTCCTGGTGGGGGGGTTGAACAAGTTACAACCAGGTTTCTCCTAAAGTATGCATGAAATAAGGTCTCTGAAAAATGATCAATAAATAACAATAATCAACAACCAGACATGATGCATCTCCTGCAGGTCTCAGTCAAAGAATAAAAGTGTAACTGCAGAAAAGAAGTGCTAATATAAAGTTTAAATAAAGTCACTCCTTGTCTTATGTGGCACAAAATCAGAAGATCAGCACACAAACGATCCTTCAATCACTGCAAATACTGATATACAGTCAAACAATCAACAAGCTGCTGCAAAACATTGTTAAAGTAGTTTCATGATCTGAACTCTCAAACTAAGCAGAATGCAAAACCAGGCTTCAAAATGAGACTCAAGATTACATGCACAAGGATCTGCAACCCTCTGGTGTGTTGTGAACATTTCTTTATGATGTCTCAGGAATCAAAATAAACACATCCATCGTCACTCTTCACATCTGAAGAACAGTCAGAAACAGCCGTCACCTGAGGTGACTGTAAGAGGTCTGCAGGCTGTTCCTTTATCTTTGATTATGACTGAGTTTCTGTTCATTAAAAAAGATTTCATTCACAGACTCAGACCCAAACCAGAGTGAAGTCTCATGCTTTCCATGAAAAGCTGCATAAAAGAAACATGCACACACATGCAAGTCCTCTACCTGCAGGGACTCATTCTGATCCTCCTGGGGCGGAAACAGAACAACATTTTCTGCAGCGCCCTCTTCTGGCTGCAAGAGGGAATGAAAGAATTCAACAGTGGATCTTAAAGCAGAAACCTCCTGCAGTGCTCAACATACAGGTACACAACATGAGAGGTATGCACTAATGAACTGAGAGGAGATCATGTTTTTAAAGCAGGCGTAGCGATGTTAAACCCGGTCTGCAGACACAAACCTTTACTTAATCCTATTAGAGTAATCCTGAATTCCACAGCTGAGGCTCACAAGTCACATGTGGACATTTTTTAAAGGTGTCTTATTTGTAAGGACTCAGAAGTGTATTCTTAAAACAAGCAAACTGCAACATGCAAACTGTTAGAGGCCTTCAGCAACACCTTGACAGCAGTGATGGCTTTTTAAGATGCAGGAAGTGTTAGCAGAACACAGGGATCTTGGCAGAGTCACAGCTTCCACTCATTTACATTTGCTTTAAAATATTCAACCACAAGACAGAAAAATGTGATGCATCTAAAAGCTAATGACGTGAGTCTCGTTTAAACATGTTCTCAAAGCTTCCTCAAACTTTCTGTGACAAAGATATTGTAGGTTTGTTCGAGTAATGGACAGAACATGAAGTAAAACTGCATAATGTCAAAACAATACAAGGTGCATCCTTATCATACTCCCAGTCTAGCAGCCCATTAAACCAGATCAAATTCAATACTTCCTCTCCTGCAGGGAGTCAGGTTTTTATTTGGAAATGAAAGAGAAAGAAAGAGAGCAAAGTGGACAAGTAGGAGCTTGATTTTGAGATGCTTTCATGCCGAGTGAGAAGTCACCGCTGAGAGAAACAGAACCCAGACTGATGTCTGAAGAGCTGCAGGTGACTGAAGTAGAAAGACAAGGTTTTAAAGAGTTTGATTAGTGGTTAATAATCAGGCGAGTCAGCGTTAGATTCATTAGTGAGTTAGGTCTCTGTGCATGAAAGAGTTAAAGCAGCACAGGAGGGATTCAAGGCATCCAGGACCCTTACCAACGCCTCAGGCGTGCTGCTCTCGTTCCCCATGGCTCAGCCAGCCGCAGGGACACAACCGCCCAAACCAGCAGCCTCTCACATCAGCCGGCTGAAAGACACCAGCACAGAGGAGCGTCAGCGTACGACTGCTCCCACACTCACTTACAGAGGGAGACACACAGAGAGGGAGAGAACTGCTCCAACACAGAGGGAGACACAGAGAGAGGGAGAGAACTGCTCCCACACAGAGGGAGACACAGAGAGGGAGAGAACAGGGGATCTGTGGGGCTCAGCGGTCACACAGTCATGCTCCACAGGATTACAGGTCTCTGGTATGAAGCTGAACTTGTGTGTGTGTGTGTGTGTGTGTGTGTGTGTGTGTGTGTGTGTGTGTGTGTGTGTGTGTGTGTGTGTGTGTGTTGTTTGGGAGATTAGAGGCCTGTGCGGTGAGACCTCCTCTGAGGGCAAAGTGCGAGGGCTAACTCTGCTGTGGGCTTAAAAGCAAGAAGATTCTTCATGAACAGAGGAGCCTGAAGTGATTACAGTTAGCTCTGAAGATGAGTAACAGAGGAGGAGAGGGACCGTCAGGTGGATTAGAGCAGGGGTTCCCAAACCTTTTCAGCCCACGACCCCCAAAATATAGATGCCAAAGACTCTCGACCCCCACTGTCCCTCAGAGTGATTTAATGTGTCTTCATTTAGCTGGTCTGCAGAAAGTGACCCTCCCTATATGAGCATGTGTCTGTGTTTCCTGTGTGTTATGGATGAACCTGCTGCTACTGATGCTTTAGATAATTCACTGTTCACTAACCCTAAACTTAGGAGTCATCTGTAAACAAAGGAAGGCAGAAAACTCATTACACTTTATATTTTCAAGGTTTTAGATCAAGTATAGCGTTTATTTTTGTTGATATTTTTTACTATAAGGGGTAAAATGAAATATTTTTAGATAACCTAAAAAAATATATATTCTAGAAGACATCTCACGACCCCCCAGGGGGTCCCAAGCCACACTTTGGGAACCCCTGGATTAGAGGATGTGTCGACCTCATGAGTTATAAAAGTGACGTCCTGTGTCCTGCCAGGTAAAAATTAAAGGTGCAGTGTGTGATGTTTAGCACTAAGTGTTACAGATTTGGTAGAAATGGAATATAATAATAATCATCTCCATCTCTGAGTTTAAGGACACATCAGACTAACACCTGCTGCCGTACCTCACGGTGAGCAGCAGGTTCTGTTTGGTCCACATGACCTCAAAGAAACGGCCTCAGCTCTCAGACTGCACTCTGAACAGACTCTGTTCCCATCAGTCATATCACACAGTGACTTGCAGCTGAGTAACCCTGTAAGGTTACCCTCTCAGTAAATGAGATTGTGATGTCTCTCTAGTCTGTTAAAGACGCATGAGGCAGCATGGAGGATATTTCATCCACGCAGACTCACTTCACATCCAAATATTCAAACTAAATATGTTCAATAACGTCTTAAACCCAGAGTTTAAAGTCTTCTGAACACAGTTGGATCATATTTACCTCTGCTGAACATGCTCAGACTCTCTCTATCTGGAGCATGTCTTTGTTGTGTGACTTGCAGCTGAGCAGTAAACACTCGTGCCACAGAGAGGCTGTTTGTGTTTCCTCGTGTGACTGCAGGGACTGGATGTTAGCTTAGTCAGAAAGCACTGACCTGAATATACAAGACTTTATAAATAGATATGTCCACTGCTGTTTGACTTTATTCCAGGCTTGTGCACAATTTGTTATGTGCCTTTATTTCCAAACAAACGGAGGACGCTCATTTGAGCTAAACTCACCCAGTTATAGCAGGGGATGTTCTCATTACATCCACTTACATTCTCTATAAGATCTGATAACGTTCAAGACGAGGCTCTGAGTGTCTTATTCAAAGAACAAATCAAGGAAACACTGCAAAAACTCCAAATCTTACAAAGTGAAATATTCTCATGTTTAGTCTAAATGTCTTCTCCCTCTTGATTTAACATTTACTGAACAAGGAACATTTGAGTGAGATAGAGGGACTTGCTTTAAGACTTCTTAAATATCTTGTTCAGTCAAACAATCTTGAAATGATCTTGTTTTGAGTTTTAATTTAGAAGAAACAAGATTTATTTAACATTTCAGACATTTTTCAAGCTGAGATCTTATTTATAGAAGACGGATAATCTGGATTTAAGACAAACACTTTACTTGATTTAAAGAAATGACTTTTATTAATCTATCAGAAAACAGATCCATTGATTAAAGAAAGAAAGAAAGAAAGAGAGAAAGAAAGAAAGAAAGAAAGAGAGAAAGAAAGAAAGAAAGAAAGAAAGAAAGAAAGAAAGAAAGAAAGAGAGGAAGGAAGGAAGGAAGGAAGGAAGGAAAGAAAGAAAGAATGAAAGAGAGAGAGAAAGAAAGAAAGAATGAAAGAGAGAGAGGAAGAAAGAAAGAATGAAAGAGAGAGAGTAAGAAAGAAAGAAAGAAAGAAAGAAAGAAAGAGAGTAAGAAAGAAAGAAAGAAAGAAAGAAAGAAAGAAAGAATGAAAGAAAGAAAGAAAGAAAGAAAGAAAGAAAGAAAGAAAGAATGAAAGAGAGAAAGAAAGAAAGAAAGAAAGAGAGAGAGGAAGAAAGAAAGAATGAAAGAGAGAGAGAAAGAAAGAAAGAAAGAAAGAGAGAAAGAAAGAGAGAGAGTAAGAAAGAAAGAAAGAAAGACAGAAAGAAAGAAAGAAAGAAAGAGAGAGAGTAAGAAAGAAAGAAAGAAAGAAAGAAAGAAAGAAAGAATGAAAGAAAGAAAGAAAGAAAGAAAGAAAGAAAGAAAGAAAGAAAGAGAGAGAGGAAGAAAGAAAGAATGAAAGAGAGAGAGAAAGAAAGAAAGAAAGAAAGAGAGAAAGAAAGAGAGAGAGTAAGAAAGAAAGAAAGAATGAAAGAATGAAAGAAAGAAAGAAAGAAAGAGAGAGAGTAAGAAAGAAAGAAAGAAAGAAAGAAAGAAAGAAAGAATGAAAGAAAGAGAGAAGAAAGAAAGAAAAGAAAGAAAGAAGAAGAAAGAAAGAAAGAAAGAAAGAAGAAAGAAAGAAAGAAAGAAAAAAGAAGAAGAAAGAAAGAAGTTGTTGTTTTTAAGGGTTTCAGTTTTCAGACACTGTTTCTTTAAATCAGATAGAAATCTTCCTCCTCAAACTCCATGCACACAATGAAACAGCTCCTTTAGAGCAGAGCTTCTCCTAAAGAACAACATGACTGAATATTAGTATATCCAGCTCACTATGAGAAGACATTAGATCTCAACATGAGACAATTCAACTTTGTCATCTTATTTCAAGAACAAGATGGTCTTAAACCTAGAGAAGTGCTGCTATAATACAACTCAGATTAAGGTGAATATATCTCACATGAAGAACATGAAATGTATTAGAGCAGAAATATAAATATTATGTCTTATTTTAAGAAATCTTACCAAGCAAAGCTTCACTTGTTCTAATGGCAGATTTGTTTTTTTTATTTTAAGGTAAAAGTAACTTGAAATAAGTTTGTTTTCTTGTTTTTGGAGGGGCATTTCTTCCAGTGTGTTATTGATTTAAATAATGTTCCTTTTTTGTGAACTTTTAATGAAAGAAGAACATTTTGTCTTTAACATTCAGAGGATGTTTTGATTATATTCTTTAGGAAAAAGATTATTGAATGTTTTCCATAAAATGTTCCCATAATGTTACTTAACCCTCCTGTTATTTTCATTTCTCAGGAACAGCAATAATGTTCCTGGGTCAATTTGACCCGGGGCATATCCAATTATTTAAAAGTGTCAGAACCCAAAGAATCCCAATAAACATTTGTTTTTATCTAATGTTTAACTCCATTACTAACCATTAAAATCAATACTTAGTCCATTGGTGTTCTTTAATCCTCACAGATCATGGTTCAGTGAGGAGAACTCACTCATTTCTTATTTAAATTAATGTTAATGTAGATTGGAAAGCCCTAAATATAAATACTATAGTTTTACATGACATTGATTTTTGTTTATTTTATTTTTATGAAGTGATGTTGATAAATGAACATGACACCTCTTCTGTCACATGCTGCCCAGATTAAATGCTGCATTTATCTGGTTTGGAGGCAGATATTACTTAAAATAACCCTGCATGATACTCGTGTTTTTATGGTTTGTTTTTATTTATTGTTTTATTGTTTTTATTGTTTTATTATCCTGTGTTTTAATTGTTTTTATACCTGCGTTGTTTGTCTATTTATGTACAGCACTCTGTTCCGGCTGTGGTCGTTTTAAAGTGCTTTATAAATAAAGTTGAGTTGAGAAAATAGACTTTAAAAAGGGTCAATTTGACCCGTAACATAACAGGAGGGTTAACAACAAAGAAGCAACATTCTCAAAGAAACATGTAAAGAATGTTTTCAGGATGTTTCTGACGCCTCATATCACAAAATGTTTTATTTAAGAATATAACAGTGATATTTAATATGAACAAAGACAGAATATTTTATCTTTAATATTCAAAGGATGTTTGATAACATTCTTTGAGTCACAGATTATTGAATGTTTTTAGAGAACATTATCTGAGAACTAACTGTGAACATAAAGAAAACTTCCTGCTGAGAATGTTTCAAGAACATTAGGGCATCACTTAACTATGATTAATGTTTTTAGAGAATGTTATCTGAGAGCAAATTGTGAACATAAAGAAAACAAGAACATTAGGTCATAACATTCCAGCACTTTTGTCACTTAAAGCTCCTGTGAGGAGTTTTTAAGTGGTCATGAAATGGATTGAAATTAACAGTGATGCCTTTTTATGACCTAGAGAAGCAAACAAGATTGTTAGAAAAGGAATTGATCATTTCTGTTTTGTTATTTCAAAGCCTGAAATCGCTGTGAGGGGGTAGGTGTCAGGTGAGGTGATTGACAGCGCATCAAAGAAAAACCCTTTTTCTGCAGCAAATATTCTTAATGAGTGAAATAGTTGACTGTTTGTTGAAAGCGGGAGGAGATAACATAATTTACACATGTCCCGGACAAAATAAGCAAGATCACTTAGTCCACAGGGGGGCGCCAAAGTCAACACAAACAGAAAGTTCCTCTCAGGAGCTTTAACATTTGTTTAATGTTTTTAGAGAATGTTATCTGAGAACATTCTTTGAACACAAACTTCCTCCTGAAAACATTACAGAAACATTCTCTGTAACATTAACAGAATGTTTTTATTGCACTGTTCTTCATACTGTGTATGTTTTTTAAATAACCTGGTGCAATTTTTATCCGTGCAATAACTTATATTATCTATTTATCATATAGAAGTGTACAGAGTGTGTATACATCTGTAATAGTTGCCATATTTTATTCTATTTTATCTTTACCATTGCTGTTATTATTGTTATTATATTTTAACTATGTAAGTACATTGTTGTATTCTCCTGTCCCATGTTGTAAGCTGCTGTCACAAATAATTTCCCCCAATAGGGGACCAATAAAGTATATTTTATCTCTTTCAGCTGGGCATGCATGGTGTTGTTTTAATTTCAGTCCCATGTGTCGCCTTCAGTAATCTCACAGGGAAATGAAATATCTGTAAATCCCCTCAGATTAATCCTCACTTGTGTGATGTGTGCAGCTCCTCTCACAACCCTGAGCCTGTTTGCTATTTGTGTGAATGGGGTGTAATTTCAGCCCTCACACTGCGGCTGGAGTGCGCACTTTAATTGGCGACGGTGTTTCGAAGCGTTTTGGCAGCACAGAGAGCGACCAGGCAAATCATATGATTAGACCGCTGCCAGCTCTGTTTTCACCTCGCCGCTGACACGTCAGTCACTCAACGTGAGCTCTTCTGTTAGAGACGAGCAGCTTGGGTTTTTACAGAGACACCTTCAGGATGAGGTTTCAGTTTCCTGTCCTGTATGTGACCCCTGAAACCTGCACAGAACCCAACAAGGGAAGCATTTTCAACATCGTTTTATTATCATATACCTGTCACTTCTGACATGCTTTGTGAACTTTCATGTTTCTATGTTTTGTTTTATCTCCAGTGTTTGTGTTTTTATTTCTGATATATATTGGTGCAGCTCTTTAGGTAACTTTTGGGTGTTTGAATAAGGTTTATTAGGATCTGATAGTTTTTCAACTGCCTATTGAAAGTTACTAACCATAGACATTTCTGGAGTCCCTGAGCTCCCTTGTCTCGTAGGTTCCTCTGGATCTCTGCTGCTGTGGACGTGCCAGACTCCAGCTGCTACAACTACTACTATCCGTCTCCCCACTATCATCTCTCTCTCCAACCCCAACAGGGTCGCAGCAGAACCTAAAGTCTCTAAAAGTAGTATGGGAGGTAGAACCTTCAGTTATCAGGCCCCTCTCCTTTGGAATCATCTACCAGTCAGGGTCCGGGAGGCAGACACCCTCTCTACTTTTAAGAGTAGGCTTCAAACTTTCCTTTTTGATAAAGCTTATAGTTAGAGCTGGATCAGGCTTGGACCAGGTCATAGTTATGCTGCTATAGGCTTAGACTGACACACTGGGATCCTGTATTTCCCTCTCTCTCCTCTCTCTGCCTGTCTCTCACTTTAACTCTTCCTGTCCCGTTAAAGTTACTAACCATAGACCTTTCTGGAGTCCCTGAGCTCCCTTGTCTCGTAGGTTCCTCTGGATCTCTGCTGCTGTGGACGCGGTCCAGACTCCAGCTGCTACAACTACTACTATCCGTCTCCCCACTATCATCTCTCTCTCTCTCTTCATCTCCCTCTATCCCTCTCTCCAACACGGTCTCAGCAGATGTGTGTCTAACATGAGTCTGGTCCTGCTGGAGGTTTCTGCCTGTTAAAGGAAGTTTGTCCTTGCCACTGTAACTTGCTAAATGCTGCAAAGTGCTCTGCTCATGGTGGATTAAGATGAGATCAGACTGAGTCCTGTCTGGAAGATGGGACTGGATCTGATCCGGTCTTGATGTTGGGTCTTTGTTAATAATAGAACATAGAGTCCAGTCTAGACCTGCTCTGTTTGGAAAGAGTCTGAGGAGAACATTTGTTGGGATTTGGTGCTTTATGCATTATTACATTTTAAATAAATAAGTTAATTATATATATATTTTTAAATCATTTTTTTATTATTAAAGTCTGAATAAAATCTGGAAAAAGCCTAAAAAAAATTAGAATATTTCATAATTTCTTGCATTAATAGCGTCTGATACTCGCTGTGTGATTGAAGGTCTGATGAAGGAGTTAAACACACAACCTTTAAGACCCTTCACTGACTCACACACCTTAATTTAAGCCTTGTAAAAAGAAAGAATTTGTTTTTTCTGTCTCTTCCATTAAATCAGAGTTTTGTTCAACAGATTGATGATTTTCTCTGGGTTACATTTATATTTGAGTTGACAGCTGAAAGCCAGTGACACCCTGCAGTTTGAACCTAACCAAGGTTAATGACTGATTAAATATCTCACATGATGTCACTGAAAGCAAAAGTCAGTCATGCAACACCAGCTGGAGTGATTCCCACCTTTCCCCCTCTGTCCCAACACTTCCCTCCACTGAGTCCTCCATCTGAAGGATCACAACAAAGCAAACTAATAATCTGCAGCAACACCGCAGCTCACAATCTACTCACCTCTGCAAACAAGAGACTTCTCCACACTCAGAGTCGCCTCGAGCTTTCTACAGCCTCAGTCTGTGTTTACTGTCAGACCTAACGCCGGTGTTTGTGTCTCTCTCCTGAGGAGTCCCTCTGCTGCTATTTTTGCTTTGCATGCTGAGTGGGAGGAGAGGACGGAGGGTGGACACAGGACAGGGGCAGAAACGGGGGGACAAGGGGAGGGGAGGGGAGTGGGGGCTGAACTGGAGCTGGGGAGGCCATGTCTGTTGTGGGAGGTGTGGAGGGTGGAAGGTGGAGGGGAGGGGAGGGTCACCTGCTCTGAGAGGCTCAGGAGGCCGTGAAGTCAGCTGGAGGGGGGCGAGTTCTACGGCAACGCTGTAAACAAACAGATTGACTGGATGGACACGAGGACGAGGGGTCAGACTGATCCTGGGGGTTCTTTTAAATGAACAGAAATCTGAATTTTTAAGGAGGAAGAATAAAAAGTTATTGATCAGAAAACTGAACCTTAATGTTTCCACTGGTTCCAGATAGTTCAGGAGAAGACTTTAAAGAGCTGCTGCTGGTTTATAAATACATCTCCTCATCTCCTCTCCTGAGCCTCTTTCCTGCACTGTCACCTGAACACCAGCTTCATGGATTTACTTCTTTGATTTGATGCTGTCATTTCAATATATCAGCTTAGTGTCTGTATCCACCGATACTCATCCTGTTGATAGATATTGATATCTCTGCTGGATGCATAATATTAGAATCAGCAGATAAAAGCTTATACAGTTTGTTATCAGCTTCAGATATGAAAGATTCTGCAGATGTTTCTGGTTGATAAGGTGACATATGAATTATGTGAACACAATGACAGCTAACGTGCTCAATCCACGAGCTTCAACATCGGGCGCAGACAGGAAAGATATTTACTTACTTGTGAAGCACAGGTGATAAAAGGAGGAGCAAAACTACACTCCTTTAACTCTGTAAGTTTAATTGTGCATTCCAAGAACCGTCATCCTGAACGGCACCAGGAGTTTTCAAAAAGTAGCAGCGACCGTTAGAAAGTGAAGGAGCTCAACAAGGAAACCTTCTAATTCACTGCTCTCAATAACCGGCCTTCAGCGGGGAGGGAGATGCATGCATCCACAAGTTATTGATCTACTTGTATCGGTACAGGTACAGGTACAGGTACAGGTACAAGTAGAGGTACAGGTACAGGTACAGGTGCAGGTACAGGCACAGGTACAGGTACAGGTACAGGTACAGGTACAGACACAGGTACAGGTACAGGTAGAGGTACAGTTAGAGGTAGCGGTACAAGTACAGTTAAAGGTAGAAGTAGAGGTACAGGTACAGTTAGAGGTAGAAGTAGAGGTAGAGGTACAAGTACAGGTACAAGTAGAGGTACAGTTAGAGGTTGAAGTAGAGGTACAGGTACAGTTAGAGGTAGAAGTAGAGGTAGAGGTACAGGTACAAGTACAGGTACAAGTAGAGGTACAGTTAGAGGTTGAAGTAGAGGATCGAGGTACAGGTAGAGGTAGAGGTACAGGTACAGTTAGAGGTAGAAGTAGAGGATCGAGGTACAGGTAGAGGTAGAGGTACAGGTACAGTTAGAGGTAGAAGTAGAGGTAGAGGTACAGGTACAGGTACAGTTAGAGGTAGAAGTAGAGGTACAGGTACAGGTACAGTTAGAGGTAGAAGTAGAGGTAGAGGTACCACTATCAGAATCTGTGTCAGTCAAAATGAGTTTAAAAATATCGGCGTATCAGATATCGGCAAAAATCCAAAATCCAGTGCATCCCTCATTTTCTGGTATTCTAGAAGCCGATATATTTCTGTCGCCCCATGTCAGTTTAATAATGGTAAAGCTAGAACACCCCATGTTTTATATCTTTGAAGAGTTGAATAATATTCATATGGATGTGTGTAATTATTCATTATTCATATTTGACATATTATTTTCAAACAACTTGAGCATTTATTTTTATTCTAATGCAACAAAATATTGTTAAAGCAGGTTTTTGTTGAGATCAGGGGAAATAAAATAATCTTCTTTCTTTATTTTTGGTCATAAAAAGCAACAAAAGCTTTTTATTCTATAAATGTGAAAGAAGTTTTTACATTTTGCACTTCTTTGTTTTTTAAATATTAACCTATTTATTCAAATAAACAGATCTTTGAAAAAATAATAAAATAAACATGAAAGAGAGTGAAAGTTGTTTTGTAAAAGACTGACTTTGTGAAGGCCTCAGATCCAGGACCAGAAAAACATCAGTACTTGAATCCACGCTCAGCTGTCTCATATTTGCTCATTTGGAACCTCCCTCTCTATCATGCATCCATGTTTAAGAACATCTAACGCCTCTCTTTAATATTCCATCACTGATTTAAATCCCTTCGACTTGCCTCTGTGTTTGAAACATGCTTCCTTAAATGAAGCCACCTCACCTTGCTCCACTGTAATCTAATATTCATCCCACCTGTGGCTTCCTCTGCAAACCTCCTGCAGGTCTTCATCTGCATCACCTCAGAGTGGCATGTGGAGATGAATATACCATGATGTCTGTGTATGAGTGAAAGTGACTGACGTGTAAAAACACACAGACTCTAACCCACTGTGACAAAGCAACGATGCAAACAGGAGCCAGATTTATATTGACTTCAGAGGGTTTGAGGTTATTTTGGGTCTGTTTTTATCTGCAGTCTTCACAGGCCATCCTCAGCTGAGTGCCCGGTCTGTGGGCACAGCAGGCTTATTATTATTATCTCTATAAATAACTCTGATTTGATCAGCTCTGTTCTGCAGACATCACAGCAGACTGTTTCTTCCTCCCTCCCATCTCGCCTTTTGTCTGAATCTGATGCATGTGCTTAATCTCTCTCTTCAGGTTGTGTTATCCTAGCTTCCATCTTCCTTCACTACAATCAGCCTCCCCCTCTCACTTATATACTCCTCCCTTCTCACCCCCTACCCTGCATCTCCACAACTCCTTATTCCAGCTGCTGTTGCCCCTCCTCCAACAATAAGTACACCTTCTCTGCCTCTTCCTCTGCCTGGATGAACACTCAGCTGCTGACCAGTAAAATCCATCCCTGCATGCTCCTTCCTCCTCATGCACTGACGCTGCAGACGGCTCCTGTGTTTACCTGTCGATGTGAGATTCCTATGCAGCTCCCCATCTTGTATTCCATATCCTCCTCGGGTGAAGTGACTCGAGCACTACACGGTTTGCAGAGCACCTTCCTGCAGAACTGCATCGTCCTCAGTCAGACTCAGCATCACCAGCGCAGGCAGCTCTCTGCTGGAGCAACAGAGTGACAGTGTGCACGCCTCTGTGTCTGTGCCAGAGTGTGCATCAGTGACTAACCAATGCTCTGAACTGCACTTGCCAGTGGTACTCCTGTGACATACATTTTCAAGGCATTGTTATATAAAGAAATCCACATTACATAAGCAGTCCCAGCTAATCAAATAAGCGTGAAAAAAGGTGGTTTCTCTTTCCCTTTCCCGCCTCATGAATCCTCCCAGCTCTGCTTCAGAGGGAAGAAAAATTCTCTGGAAGGGGAGAGGAGGAGGAAGAGAGGGGAGGCTGGAGAAAAAAAAGGGTGCCTGTCTCTTTAAAAGACCCAGGAGGAGAGCAGATGATGGTGGTACATCACGATGAAGAGAATGCACGATGATAGTGCTGAGCTGAGCCAAAGAAATGTGACCAACATGAAGTTCACTCAGCCAAACAGAGCAGGAGGAGAAACTGGGACAAAAACATGATGAATCATCTGATGTGTTCTCTTTCTCTCCACTCTGCTGATCTGTTCATTACATTTGAGCAGATGCCTCACAGCTATAACTGGGAATCATAATGATGTGGTTATCATCTTTAGAGAGATGTTTGGTTTTATTTACCTGCAGGATGTGTATGAACCTTGAACTCCCTGCACAGCTTTGTTGGATTGTTCTGAACGGGCTTAAAGTCTGAAACCGGCTGAAATGAGGATAAGCAGTGATAAGCTTTGAGAGTAAAAGTTCTGATAAAACATGCAAACATCCAAATATTCACATTTTGATTGAGGCATTTTCCCAACCTCAGTATTAAACCCATATTTAATTAAACAGACTTAATTAAATGTTGACGTTTCTATTTGACCTGCAAAAGCAAACGAGCCAATCAGGATGCTGACACCAATTTAGTGTCTGAATGCCTCTCTGAAAATCCTGTACTTACATGTGTGAGGACTAGATCAGTATGAGAAGATGCATGTCAACAGGAGGAGCCACATGGAAGAATTAATTAAGGGTAGAGAAAGCTTCTTGGAGGTTTTAGTGTGCAAACAATCAGGTGTTCACTGATGCACCGTGGGGCAAAAGAAGTCCAATGCCCATGCAAAAGCTCTGCATCTTTTATATTAGATTTTTTGGAGGGCAAGCAAGCAAAGAAAATAATAGTAATAATAATACATTTTATTTATATAGCGCTTTTCACAGAACTCAAAGACACTTCACAAATAGCACACAATAAAAGACACAATAAAAGAAACAAGTTAGAAACACAGTGGAAATAAAAACATTAACAGTTAAAGCAGTTCTGAAGAGGTGAGTTTTGAGGTGGGATTTCAATGCTTGGAGGTCAGTGGAGGTGCGTATGTGTTTGGGGAGGGAGTTCCAGAGGGCAGGGGCAGCAATGCAGTAAGCCCTATCGTCCCAGGTTCGGTGCTTGGTCCTACAGGGTAGGGAGAGGAGGTTTTCATCAGAGGAGCGGAGAGCACGGGAGGGGTTGTGAGGGTGAAGCAGGTCAGTGAGATAGGAGGGGGCCAGGTGATGGAGGGCTTTGTAAGTCAGGAGGAGGACTTTGAAGTGAATGCGTTGGGGGACAGGAAGCCAGTGGAGGTTTTGGAGGACAGGGGTGATGTGATCACGGGAACGGGAGTGAGTGAGTAGACGGGCAGCTGAGTTCTGGATGTACTGGAGTTTATTGAGGACTTTGGATGATGAACCATATAAGATGCTGTTACAGTAGTCAATTCTGGAGGTGATGAAAGCATGGATGAGGGTTTCAGCTGCAGCGAAGGAGAGTAGTGGGCGGAGTCGGCGATGTTTTTCAGGTGAAAGAAGGCGGTTTTGGTGATGTTAGTGACATGTTTTTCAAAGGTGAGGTTGGTGTCAAAAATTATACCGAGGTTTCTAACATGGGTTGATGGAGTCAGAGTGGTGTTATCAAATGTGAGGGAGAAGTTTTGGGTGGTTGTGGTGAGGGATTTGGGTCCGATGTTGATGATATCTGATTTGTCGCAGTTTAGTTGAAGGAAGTTTTTTTACATCCAGGTCTTAATTTGGGTAAGACAGTCAGTGAGTGTGGTGAGGGTTGCGGAGGTGACGGATTTGGTGGAGATGTAAATTTGGACGTCGTCGGCATAACTGTGAAAATGGAAACCATGTTTGCGTATGATGTGACCAAGGGGAAGCATGTAGAGAATGAATAGCAAAGGACCAAGCACCGAACCCTGGAGCAAAGAAACATCATGGCTCCTGCTGCCCCACATGCTTTGGTTAAAATAGATAGGCCCACCCTGGTGCATGCGGGCCTTCTGCCTACCTACCTAAAAAACTTCAGGTGCCCACAGTGCAACCTGATCACCAAACAACAAAATATATTAAAAAAAAATGTAAATAAAATCTAAATACACTAAATAAATGATTAGCAAAAATATATATCCTCAAAATCTAACTTAAAATTAGTTATACAAAAGAAAAGTTTAAAAAAAAAATCAAATAACTGATACTTCTTATTAATTTTAAATTCACTAGCAAGGACCACGCCACACAAGGATATAAGTTGAACATTTAATGAATTAGTTGTGCGTGGTGTGCCCAGCAGAAGGAGACTCAGGATGGGGGTTCCGTCTCAGCGTTATCCTGCCGGAGCTGATCTTGACCCAGGTTGTACCTGGAAGTAGACAGGGCATAGAAGGAGCGAGCACGAGTTGAGTAGGAGAGGACAAGGAAATAGGTTAAGTGCAGTAGAGTGAGGTGAGGGAGGGTGGGTTGAAGAATCACGGACAAGCAGTTGGAGTAGGCTGGCTACGTTTAAGAAGGCTTGTCAGGTGATTGAGGGTGTGGTTTAGGCGTGGTCCTGCTCCCCAATCTAAGTTAACACCTTAACTTCATCTAAATAAACTAAATACAAAAATAAACAAATAGATCCTAAAAGGTGTAATAAAAATTTATTTAATAATAAATCATTGTAATGTGGAGAAAACAGTTAAGTAAACCAGTTGTTCTCAAAGTGGGGTCCTGGGACCCCTGGGGGTCTGCGAACCATAGCGAGGGGGTCTGTGAAATAATTTGAATACATTTCTAATAAATGATAAATTGTGCTGAGTCATTACAAACAGCAGATCCACCATTGTTCTGATACCACTTGGTGTCTGAAGGGATATGTGAGTCTTGCTCCTGTTAATGTTCTGAAAGTGTTTCAGATCAATTAGTTGAAAAGTCTAAATGCTGTCATGTTGAGTCCACAAGGAATGAAATGACCCTCTGTTTTAAAGGATACAAGTGGGATTTACTGGATTCAAAGTGTTCTCTGTTTATCACTATGGTACAGGTCTGAAGGATTTACATTGATACTTTTTACAATACATATAGTTCCAAGAGGAACTAAGAGTGCAAATGGTAGGAGGCATGTAATCTGTGTTACAAGTATGAGGGGGTCCTTGGACAATTTTCTCACCTGTAAGGAGTCCCAGCTCCAAAAAGTTTGAGAAGCCCTGCTGTAAAGAGTAAAAACTATAGATGTGTGTTAGTGTTATTACAAAGTGCTTACAGTGTGTTGTGTTATTACAAAGTGCTTACAGTGTGTTGTGTTATTACAAAGTGCTTACAGTGTGTTGTGTTATTACAAAGTGCTTACAGTGTGTTGTGTAGGTGTAAATGAGTCATGGGCTCAATGTGCAAAAACAAGCTGCTGATTATTCTGTCAACTTTTAAAATAAATATAGGGCATAAAGTTTAAACTATTCAATTTAACTACTTTTGAAAGGTGAAGTGTTTAGAACATAGAAATGCGATCATTTAACGACATCGCTAACCCCTCGCGTCGGCGAAGCTACGGTGGCCGTTGAGGAACAGAAGCTCCTTCAATGCACGATCCACATGATCCTCCATTTATCAGTTTTTATGATTAAAATCGTGAGTCAATGTAAGTCGATCGCACAAAAATACAACTGTTTCCTTCTCCATGTTCTCCTCCCGATAACCGGCACATTACCGGCTGAAATCAAAACAAAAACACAAAAGCGCATGGCGTGTAGTTTGTCCCTTCTTTAATGCCGTAGTAAAATGGCGGCGCATATCAGGGGACGTCCCGCTCTTTTTGTAAATACAACGGCTCATCCAAAAAATATCAAAAACAAAGTGTTTTTTATATTCAGGTTATAATAATAATAATAATAATAATAATAATAATAATAATAATAATAATAATAAATAATTTTTAAAGGTGACATATCACGCTTTTTTCATCAACATATATTGGTCTAAGAGGTCCCCAAAACATGTCTTTAAAGTTTATGCTCATAAAAACACTTTGAAATCAGATTCTGGTCTGCCTGAAAAACCCTCTTCTTCATTCGGTTTTCTCTCTGACCACGCCCCCTCAGGAAGTGGGTGTGGCCTCCTCGGCTGTCCAGCACGTTGATCTAATGTTTACATGTTGGCTGAATATACACGGCTGCTCACAGACCCGCGTTACTTCAACCCTCTGAATCTGATCCAGAATCTGATCCTGACGGAGAGGCGCCTGCAGCAGGACCTTTCTGAACCATTGGTCACAGATTTAGTGTTTCTTGTTGTTTTATTTGTCAGTATGTCGACGTGTGTCTTGGTACACAGCTACAGCTACAGCTACAGCTACAGCTATGAACATGTAGCTATGTGGCTATGCCAATTAGCGCTAGCACTTTTCCATGAAAACTAAAAATCATCCACTAGATCTTCAAATCTGCAGACGTGGGGAGTCAAAGCGACCTTTGTGTTTATTAAGACAGCCTACAACTAGCATGCCTCCCTCCTAAGCTCCTTGTTAGCACACATGTGTGCAGGGAATGAAAAACGGAGGAGGGGTTGAGTTGTATTTTATACAGTCTATGGGCTGAACAAGCTCCGAGCTCTGACTTCCTGTTACAGACCGGATATTGTTGTTACGTTACAAAAACACACACATTTACAGAAAGGTGTAGAAATCAGAACAGGGGCAGAATGGATTTTTTTCATTCTTGGGGGGTTTGTAGACAGGGAAACATATTTCAGGTAAAGAACCATTAAAAAGTCAATTTTGCATGATATGTCACCTTTAAAATACTTATGAATACATGGTTCAGTTTCTACCAAGTCTCTTCTGCTAAATTCCTTTAAATCATCTGAATGTCACAAATATTAAATATAAAGACTCCTCCAAAAGTCAAATTTGATTTCAATAGTTTCCTACAAAAACACAATTCTTTTTATTTTCAGGTGATAAGACACTAATTTAAAAACTACTTATGAATATTTGGTTCAGTTTCTATCAAGTCTCTTCTGCTAAATTCCTTTAAATGATCTGAATATCACAAATATTAAATATAAAGACTTTTAAAAATGTTAAAAATGTCATGTCAGATAAATCCACACATTAATAACAAATGAAATCAACACCAGCTTCCTCTTCTCTCTCCTTTAATATTTAAACTTTTAAAAACAGTAAAAAATTAAAATTAAATGTGATTTTTGAGTCATAATGACTTCAGGTTTGGACATTGCTTCAGCAAATATCAAACAGTATACTGTTTGGAAATGTAAAAAAACAGGGATGCATGTAAAAACCAAATGTTCCAGCAGCAGGTCCGTCACTCATCCTGAGACTTAGGAGGCTGTATCATCGTGTCCGTGATGTCCAAGGCTTTTATGAGATCCTGTGAAAGAGGAAGAGTTGTCACATTAAAGAGTTTGTATTTAAAGAAGATGAAGTCCTCTTGTGTGTTCAGAGACGTGTGCTGACCTTCCATATCTTTGGGCTGATGGAGACGATGCCTTGTTTACGGCTGCATAAGGCTCCAGCCTCCACCTCTCCCTCCTCCACAGGAGCTGAGACACAACCACACATCACTGTCAAATAATCACCTCCAGACATACTCCTTCATATCTCCATAAATAATAACACAATAACTATCCTCACCTATACACGGCAACTTGGAATCATCCAGATACATCCGAGCCAGACCGTCCTGAAACACAAACAGCAGTCATGCTCACTGACGGCCACTAGGGGGCGGACAAGCTGCACTGATACAAACTTAAAGGGACGGTTCAGACTCTCTGAAGAGAGGAGAGTATGAGGGGATTATCTATATGTTCACTTTGAATCATCTGCAGAGGAGAAAAGGACACATGTAGCCATTTATAAAACGGCTATTAAAGAGTGAGGGGATGAAAAGGCATGTGCTCAAATAATGAAGTGATTTGATTAATTTGATTTTATGAAAGTAGAGCCATGTTTCATCATTTATCATGACTATCACCAACATTTTCCTTTACGGTTTGAGGAGAGCAGCAGTCTGCTCTGCTGGGGATCAGCACAGCCCTTCATCTGCTGCCCAATAATCTGCACCACATCAGACCCCTACGCCTCCTCCTGCAGGTGGTGGGCCCACAAGACAGCGACTCAGTGTCATTTTTTTCAGGCTTAGCCAAACTTGGTCTGAGAGGTTCAAGCCCTGCCAGCAGACGGTCACCGGTAAGCATCCCCCCCAGATCTCTGCCTCTGTTTGTGTTCTTTATGGGCAGGACTTCAAGGTCCAGCTTGTGGGAGGAGGGTTTCCAGGCTGGGGTCCAGATTATCCTCTTCACTTTTTGCAGATGGCGTGGTTCTATTGGCTTTTTCAGGCTGGGACCTGGGACTTCTTTTACCCTTGTTTTTTTTTTATGCATGTCAAAATGTTGTTATTGTTTATTAGCTCTTCTATTTATCTGATACAGCTTACAGCATGCACAGATACAGATGTTGTGCTGCTGAAGTCATGTGAAGATTCAGGGTAAAGTACATTTGAAACATTGTTTACAGCAGTAGATGGTTTAGATCCTGTGTTTGTACTCCTAACTGGGACTGCAGGCTCATAAGTACCTCAGACATCCTCCCTTCAAATACATCCTGCCCAGCGTGTGCAGCTCACCCTGATCAGGAACGACATGTGGAAGATGTTCTCCACCGTCCGGGAGAAAGAGTTGGGGTCGATGACAAACTCATAATAGGAGATCGGGGATGTTGCTGCGGTGGAGACAGAGAGACTTTCATAAATAACATCCACACAGTGTTGACATCTTAAAGCCCAAGAGACCGACTCTTTAAACTCACGGTCGTCCTGGTGATAACTCTTCAGATATCCCAGGATCCTCTCCACCTCTTTGACCGTCGCGTCTTGCTGAGAGTCCTCCATCTTCTTCAGCTGAGAGGAGGATGATGATTAGGATCTTCACAGATCTTCACATTCATACTAACTCAGAGTCACATGTGTGAAAGTGTTCAGCTCAGTTACCTCGGTCGGCATGATCCTCTTCGTCTCCTTGCTCGGCGCCTTCCTTTGCCGCTCTATCTTTTGTTTGGGAGGAGGCGGCTCGGCGTGGAACGAGCCTCTCCTGGAGGACAGGAGAGAGAGAGGCAGCGCTGTTTAGGAACACAAGTAACCCAAACACCTGAAAGGATTAAACACTCAGCCCGACACACTGAGGCACTCACATGAAGTGGAAGGAGGGAGCCGTCCTGAAGCAGCACTCTGCTCTCCGGGCCAGTCTGTCCCAGGCGTCCTGAGGCAGGTATCCATCAACACCTCCGTTCTGCTGCTGCTCCTCCTCCCCGTCTTCAAGCCGGTTCAGACCCATGAAGGACAGCTGTCAGAGGAGCAGAGGGAGACTCATGAGACCTCTGACTTTATTACAAACAAGCAGATTCTGAATTTATACTCCAGTTTTTGTTTTATTGTCATCTTTGTTTGTTTGTTTGGTTCCTCCTACTTCCATCAACTTTACAGCAACAACCAGGGCCTGACATTAACACCCGCCAACCCATCATATGCATGTGGTTTTCAGCCGTAGCGTGTAACACAATCCCTCCCACGAGTCTCTTGTAGTGTTATAGATTTGTGTTGTATGATATGAGTGTGTACAGCAGTCATTCACATTCACAAAGGTTGTAAATCTAGTAAACTGTAGCATGTTATGGCCGACTTTTATCACATAAGATGATATTTCTGAACAGCATAACTGTGGCTAGTGAAAATGCTGCGTGGCTAGTAACTTTGGAAAACCATCAGAGCCCTTGCTGTGACTCTGTCTGTGCAAACATGACAGGGATCTGGTCCTGAGTCACATTAGAGGACTACAGGACTCTGAAATCAGAAGACTACAGACTACAGCTGCCTGATACATCATCTAAACACCACAGCTGTGATGCACACATGCAGCAGGGTGTGAAGTCAATCTTCTGACCTGAAACACATCATGTTGTATCATCATGCAGTCCTACAGCAGACCTCTGTGGATGTCAGTATGTCTGCTCTACTCTCCAACCAGCGGCTGCAGGTGTATCACCTATGAATCAGAATCTCACTCACAAGGTGTTCAGCGTACGCCGTGGGATCGAACGCAGTGCCCTCAGAAAACAGCCGGCTGGCTTTCTCCTTCCCGAGGTCTGTGGCCACGACGAGGAGCTGAGCGTCCAGAGCCGCTTCTCTCGCCTGTCGGACTGAAAGGAGGAAAGGACAATCAGGTGAGCTGAGATCCAGAACATTTTAACTGAGGTATCTACATTAAGAGTCTAGCATGGTGACACTTCATGCTTTTTTACGATCAATACAAGCAGATTTATTAACAACAGAATCACCAAAATTAGTTTAAATAAATTATTCATCTTTTTTTAACCTGGTAAAATAAAAGAATCAGAGCTTTCTTGAAATCATAGGATGCAAAATAAGACCTTCCATAGGGCCTATAGTTTTTCATTCTAGTATTTTAAAGCTCCTCTCTTTTGTTTCTGATATATTTCCTGTTTTTTGTGAAGCCCTTTGTTTAGAATTGGCTTTATAAGTAAACATTATTATAAAATCATCATCAAACAAGAAGAGTCACATCACTACAGAGGAAACCAAACTCCTCTGAGTCTGTCAAACACCCACCATCTTTAAAAAGGTTGTTTGCTTCTTCTAAAACTTCAGTGAGTCTGTTGTTGGAGAGACTCACCATGTCTTCCCTCTCCTCTGAAAAAGATGAACACAAGAAAGACATGCATGACTGTTTGTCAACAACAACAACAACAACCTGCAGGTCAGCCTCCTGTGTGTGTGACTGACGTTGTATTGTGTTGATTAGGTCTCTGTATTTGCTCCGTATCTCTCTCCTGAGTCCAGGGTTGTTGTCGTCGTCCTGCAGCTCTCCGGGGTTGAAAGCTGCTTCGTCACCATCACTGGTCTGTGAAGTCTTCCGGCTGGTGGAGCCGTTCTGCCGGGGAGCCTCTGCATCATCACCTCCACCTCCACCTCCACCACCACCACCACCCCTGGATCTCCTCATCCTTCCTTCCTGTAAGCTTGCTCACTGTCTGTGGATGAGCTGTGTGATCAGAGAGAGAAATCCAACATTAACAGAGTGAACACACATGTCTGTGTTTGGGTTTGAATATCTGAACCAGCTCTGACTCTTACAGTAAGTCTTAAAGGAGCAGGGGATGGAAACTGAAGCTCTGCAGTCATTTGTTTATGTTGTTTTAAACGTGAACTAACACTTCCGGTTTACAAGTTGAGCCGAAGATGATAGAAAGCCAAGATAGTAGATACTCACTTGGAGGCGTTCGCGTGATGTCGGAATAATGACAACATATATCTCTACCTGGGAAAGTTGAACGTGAATCTCCTTCACGTTATTTGGCTTAGTTGTAACATTTTCTATCTCCATATTTATCACATTAATTTCACTTATATTTTAGGCTGTGAACGTTAGAAAAGGCGACCATTCAATTGTGATCTGAAAAAGTTGGGATATGCTAATTGTTTTATTTAATTTATATATTCTGTAATGTATAAATTTAATTTGAAATGTAATTTACAAATAAAATCGAATTAAGTTAAAAAATATTGTCTTATTTCCAGATTACGAGAGCGTTAAAGAAGAAATTACTTCCAAAACTGGAAACTCCGAGGAGTCCATGAATGTCACATGGTGCTGCAAATGCCATATTAGCTTAAAATAATAAGAAATGCATCTTTTTTTATATAAGTAACTGTGATAACAGTGTCGCATAGCAAACATAAACAGTAGTTTATCAAATCAACAAGCTAACTTTAGCCTCACTTCTTCACTCACTCAGCCGTTTACATGATGTTATCTCACTGATGAGCTGTCTGTGTTTTATCTCACAGGCTAATGAACGAGGGGCTAATGTCTCAGAGCAGCTCCACTCTTTATAATAACACAAACTTTAATAAATACCAGGCAGAGCAGAGGAAAACATCTGCCGAGCTAGCTGCTAATGCAAACACGGAAGTAACGGACGGTAGACATCTTGCTTCAGTCTCTTTACTCTTTGATCAGAGCTAACGTTGGTCGCATTGATTAAAGGAGATCAGTCTAAGCAACAGTTGGGACCGTTACTCCCTCTAACTCTTCCTCTCCTGCAGAGTTTGATCTTTCAGCTCTCTCTCTACCTCTCCTGGTTTTTGTTAAACTTTATAAATCTGATTTTCTGGAGGGAACATGAACATACCTCTGTAGCAGGCAGACAGCGCGCCACTAGCAACTCATCAACAGTGGAGACGAGGAAGTTAGTTTCATATTGGTGCTTCAGACTTCACAGAAATAAAACTCAAACATGTTTTAATAAACTAAAAACAAACTGAAACAATCCATGAAAACAAAAACAATAACATCAATGACTACAGAAGCAACATTACAAACAGGTAATGTCTTAAACTGACAGCAAAATAAAGACAAACTAAATATTATTATATTTAAAAACACGTTAAAATAAGAAGATTTATACTTTAAAACTTACTGTAGGAAAATACAAGATGGAAAAATAGATTTGACTAATATTCTAAAGTTTAAGTGTAAAATAGAATTGTATTCTTTTTATGATCGTAAATCTGATGAATGAGAAACTCACTTCAATAACCACCGGAAGTAGCAGCCCATTGGATGACAGGCTGAACACGTCAGCGATGACGCTCCTATCAATCTGATACCAGCCAGTCTTTTTATTTTAAACATAAAATAAATAAAATAATAATAAACAAGGCTGTTAGTTAGTAAACACGTTTACAATCCCTAATACAAGTTAATAATTATAATATCATCTTATTTTAGTCTGTACATATTAGTCATGCCTTTTTGTTGTTCTTGTATTTATAGCTGATGTTTTTGTTATTATTATTATATTTTTATTTGTTATTATATTTATATTTTTATTTGTATGCCTTATTATGCCTTGTACAAAGAGAGCACAGTTTACCAAAGTCAAATTCCTTGTGTGTTCAAGCATACCTGGCCAATAAAGCTGATTCTGATTCTGATTCTGATATAAAATAATACATAATATATATTAATAATAATAATAATAATACATTTTATTTATAAAAGCGCTTTAAAAGGTTCTCCAAGCGCTTTACATGAAAATACAATTTTACAATAGGAAGCAAAAGGAGAACAGTGAAGAAAGCAAATAAAAGCAAGGCAGCAAAATAAAACAAAACAAGAAAAAAATCAATCAATTCTAGTTTAAAAGCCTTTGTAAATAGGTGTGTTTTGAGTCCGGATTTGAATTTGGTGAGTGAGGGAGAGAATCTGGGGTGTTGGGGGAGAGAGTTCCAGAGGGTGGGGGCAGCGACAGAGAAGGCCCTGTCCCCCCAGGTTCGGTGCTTGGGTTTGGTGAGAGGGGTGAGGAGGTTGGCGTTGGTGGAGCGGAGGTTGCGGGAGGGATTATATGGCTGCAGAAGGTCGGTGAGGTAGGAGGGAGCTAGGTTATGGAGGGCTTTATAGGTGATGAGTAGGATCTTGTATTCTGAAGGGGATGGGAAGCCAATGGAGGTTCTGGAGGACTGGGGTGATGTGGTCTCTGGAGCGGGTATGAGTGAGGAGGCGTGCAGCTGAGTTTTGTATGTATTGTAATTTGTTGAGGAGGGTGTTGGGTGTACTGTAGAGGATGCTATTGCAGTAATCGAGTCTTGAGGTGATGAAGGCGTGGATGAGAGTTTCAGCTGCAGTGAAGGAAAGGGAGGGGCGGAGACGGGCGATGTTTTTGAGGTGGAAGAAAGCAGTTTTTGAAATATTGTTAATGTGTTGTTGAAAGTTAAGTGACTGATCAAAAATGATACCAAGGTTACGGATGTGGGTGGATGCTGAAACAGTGGATTTATCAATAGTGAGGGAGAAGTCTGGGCAGGTGGAAGTGAGGGATTTTGGGCCTATGATGAGAATTTCGGATTTGTTACAATTGAGTTTGAGAAAGTTTGTTTGCATCCAGGAGTTTATTTCAGTGAGGCAGTTTGTGAGGGTGGTGTGGGAAGCAGCGGTGATGGATGTGGTTGAAATGTAAAGCTGGATGTCGTCGGCATAACAGTGGAAATGGAGGCCGTGGCGGCGTATGATGTGACCAAGAGGGAGCATGTAGATGATGAAGAGGAGGGGACCAAGCACTGAACCCTGGGGGACACCATGAGAGAGGGGGGCTGTGCGTGACTTGAGGTTGTTGATGCTGATAAACTGATGGCGGTCAGAGAGGTAGGATTTGAACCAGGAGAGGGCAGTGCCAGTGATACCGAGGGAAGATTGAAGGCGGGTGAGGAGGATGGAGTGATTGAGGGTGTCGAAAGCTGCACTAATGTCCAGGAGGGGGAGGATGCTGAGGGAGTTGTTATCGGATGAGAGGAGGAGGTCGTTGGTGATTTTGAGAAGGGCTGTTTCTGTGCTGTGATGAGTTCTGAATCCGGATTGAAATGGTTCGTACAGTTGATTGGAGTGAAGATAGGCTTTGAGCTGGGTGGCAACAGTGCGTTCGAGGATCTTTGACAGGAACGGGAGGTTGGAGATGGGGCGGAAATTGTTGGGGCTGTTCTGGTCGAGTCCTGGTTTTTTGAGGATGGGTGTGACAGAGGCGAGTTTGAGGGCGGGAGGGACAGAACCAGTGGACAGGGAGGAGTTGATTATGGAGAGGATAAGGGGTCGAAGGGCAGGGAGACAAGCTTTGGTCAGTGAGGAGGGGAGGGGGTCCAGGATGCAGGTTGATGTCTTCATGCCGGAGAGTGATTTATTGAGATCCAGGGGGGAGATTTGGCAAAACTGAGAGAGAGACTGGGTTGTTAGGGGGGGGCTGATGGGAGTGTGGCTATGGGTGGGGAGGGCAGAAGTAAGCAGTTCGGTGTGGATGTTTTCGGTTTTTTCTTGAAAGAATGACAGGAAAGAGTTGCATTTGTCTGTTGTGAATGAGTAGGAGAGATTGTCCATGGGTTTGAGAAGCTTGTTTATTGTTGAGAACAGGTGCTTTGGGTTGGTAGAGCTGGAGTGGATGATGATATATTACAAACAGCTGAAATCAGCAACCAATGTGATTTTTGCAGAGAGGAGGAAGACAATACAAGGCATGTATAACTCTCCAATGTAAATGTTTCCTTCTTTAAAGCTGGTTTATCATATTTTTTTAACATAATTTGTGTGTCTGATTGATTAAAATGAATGAATATTAAAACACATGGGCACTTTGTAGGACTTTGTTTACTCATTTTTTCTGCATGAAAACAAAAATTAAAGATTTGACTTCTTTTAACCTTTCACCATTGTATCAAATATTAAGTTTTAGGTATGACTGATAAGAAATGAACTTCAGTCAGCTACAGGTCGGTCCTCCCAGGATGACACTAACCAGCAGGTGGCGCTTCCTGCAGGAAAGTCTTCCTCTGTCGCTCTTTGCTGGAATGGAATTCGTTGGTTGTTGCCCTGGCAACTCAAAGCGTCCTCCCCATCATGAACAGCTGATTACTTTCCTTTTTTTATGGTTTCCATCTCTGAAATGGTCAGTATCGTTTTTCTGTGTTTCTATTTATTGTTTATTTTTAGATTAAAATGAGGGGAAATATTTGTTCTTAAACATGATGGAATATATTTAATATATTTTTATGTATTTTATTTTATTTGTGTCATTAACTCCTCCTCAGAAATGAGAGATTTATTGTATTTTAGGCAAAAATTACCTTCTCTTTTTTTTAATTATTCAGATTTCTCGTCATTTTATTTGATCGTTTGTATTATAGACTCACATGCTTCCATTTATCTTTAATTCATGTTTTCCTAATAAGCATACAGCCTTCCCATTAATATGTAATTTATCTTCTGTTTAATATACGGGTCATGCAAAGTGTTTTTTCTGCATGTCATCATCTGATTAAAACTTTATAAGTTTGTTATTAATTGATCATTCTGAATAATTTTAACCGTATAACAAAATATAATTGAACTTACAGTTCATAATCAAATGTTATAATATGTGTTGATCATTTCTCATGGTGTGTAAATAAATGATGAATGTGATTCAGGTGTTGAATGATGCCTGTGTTAATGCTCGTTACAGCTGAGGTGAGGACAGGTCTGGAAATCCTCACTAATCCCTCCCTGACCTCCCCGGGCTGAGGAGCAGAAACAATGAGCAGGAGCACGAGAGCGAAAGCAGCTTCGAGCTCGTGAACGCTGCATCAGGACAGCGAGGAGGACCACCATGGAGGAGCAGAGGACCACCTCCCCCAGGCTCCTTCTGGACCTGGACAACTTTGAGTCCATGGACGCAGAGAGGAGCCGGTATGTGTTAACGAGCCCCCGTTCTCTGGAGTCCTGTGCACGGCTGGGCATCAAACCTGTGGCACTTCTTATTAAGTCTCTGAATGAGCTGATAGCTGAGCAGCAGCATGTGCCCTGTGAGGCGGTGAGAGTTATGCACGAGTCCTACGAAAAGGAGAGAATCAAGCTTTTGCAAATGTGCAGGGAGGAGAGGGAGAAGATTATCCGGGAGGACAGGTGGCCTCGCAGCAGTAAAGTGTCAGCCCTGAAGGATGAGTCCAAAGACAGACTCTCTACAGACAGCGTCCCTTATGCAGATCTGTGTTTCAACAGGAAGTCTGTGTGTAAGTCCACCTGTTCACCTGCAGGTCACTCCCACAAAGACAGGAGCACAGTGAGCAGCTTCAGTCTGGGAGACCTCAGACACTCCCCAAGAACTGAGAGGAAACTAAAGCAGCTCACTAAAGACATCAAGAAGAAGATGTGTGTGACTTTGCCTGAGAGAGACTGCAAGATCGCAGCTCTCATGCTGGTGAAGCATGAGGAGGAGGAGGAGAGCCAGAAGCTCTCTCTGAAGGAGGAGCAGGAGCGTCAGGAGGCCCGGAGGAAGGAGGAGGCTGAGCGGGCTCAAGCAGAGAAACAGAGGAGGAAGAAGCTGAGGCTGAGCGTGAAACACTGGAACGAGGAGCTGCAGACTCGGAGGAGACTCAGGGAGAGTCAGGAGCAGCAGAAGATCGGACAACTGAAGCAGGAGGTGCTGCTGCAAGAAGACAGGTGGAGGAGGCTGAAGGAGGAGGTGGAGGCCATGAATAGACAGAAGATGGAGGCTGCACAGAAGGAGACCCAGGAGAGGAAACGCTTCCAGGAGAAGCTGCTGAAGGAGAAAGAGGAGGTGGAGAAGAGGGAGAGAGAGAGGGAGAGGCAGGTGGCTGCAGAGAAGGAGCACAAAGCCAGGAGGAGCAGAGGGCTGCAGGAGAAGAAGGAGAAGCAGAGGCTGCAGGAGGGGAACCGAAGGGAGCTGCTCCGTCACGTCCTGTTCAAACAGCAGGTGGAGCAGCAGGTGGAGGAAGAGGAGGCCCAGATGAGGAGCGTACTGGAGGAGAAGCTGCAACGCTCCAGAGAGCAGCGAGCTCTGGCTGCAGAGACGCGTCTGAGGGAGCTGAAGGAGCGAGCGACCAGGGAGGAGGAGCAGATCCAGAGGGCCCAGCTGAGGGCCAGACTGCAGAGCATCCAGGACCTCACACACAAACAGATCCTGGTCCAGCTGAGCCAGAGACGCATGCAGAGAGCCGCCCTGCACGCCTCCACCCAGCAACGCACCAGAGCCCTGCAGACGCAGCAACGCAACACACGCAGGCAGCTCCTCCACCAGAGGCTGAGGGAGAGGATCCAGAGAGAGGAGGAGGAGGTGAGGAAGGTCAGGGAGAGCTCCATCGTCATGAAGGAGTGGAGGAGGGAGCGGCTGAGGAGACAGAGGGAGAAGATACAGGAGGAGGCGCACAGGCTGGTCCGGGCCTCCTTTCACATGAGGGACAGGGTGAGGCAGCAGACACACAGGAGGACCTTTGACCGGATGGCTCTGGAGGCTCAGCTGAACGCCTCCATGAGCCACATGAAGATATGAACTCCTGTCCTGACTTCAGAAAGGCCTCAGGCGTCACCTGAGGACTCCTGGATTTGACATGACATGTGATCAGTTTGTCTCTGGTGTTGCTCCTGTTAGTGAAAGTTAATAACGGTCATCCAATCAGGATCAAGCATCTTACACAACCGGAGGATCAGAAACCTGCTGACAGTCCTGTTCTTTTACAGCTGAAAGAAAGTCTTCAGTTTTAATTTCACACCTGATAGAAACTCCTCACAGGAGCTTTAACTGTAAGAACCACAGAAGAAGAATTAAAGGAGGGAGAGCTCTAGATTTGATATTCCTGATGTTTGTAGGTTTGTGCAATCAAAAGATATTAGAACAACAAGACAGGATTAGACACCGCCACATGTGACCAGGTTACATCAACAAAGGAAGCTCTATTCAGAGAGTTCATTTCCTCTTCTGTAAATAAGCTGCATGGACACGCTGCGATGCCTGGATTTGAATGTGGTAACAGGGTGCAGCTGGGAGGTGGATGTTGGGGCGGCCCTCCTTCATGTGATGGATCATTACCTTGTCAAAGTGGATTTCACTCTTGAGTGTTCAGGTGTTCCTCAGTCCAGGGTTGTCCTGTATGCAGATGTTAAATGTATTCTCCTGTACTGTACAAATACAGACATTATACATCTGTGAGTTTGTGCAGACTCCACTGTGCTGCATGAACTTTGTACGTACAGGCCCTGACACATAGCATGACTCTATGATAATATAAAGACTGTCTGAGGCTCCTCACTCCCCTGATACCCAGAGTTACAGTTTCAGTAAAGTTAGAATCATGGAGGTGTTTTAGTAATTGTGCATAGCTAGGTTTGGCTGTGATGGAGGGTGTGATATGTTTTTATGAGGCCTTGAACGCCTCGCGACGCCACATGTTGGTGCCTTAGAGAAAGGGAATGTGCCATATCTGTTACACTTGATGAATAAAATCAACTTTAAAGGAGCATAGTTCTTTTTTTGTGACTACACTCTTCATGACATTGAATGTTTGAACCCCAACACACTGAGTTCTCAAAGAGCTTCTTCAGACCACAGCAGGTTTAGAGCTGCAGGTCAGAGAGTGAAGGATTAACTTGTGGTCTGGAGCACTTTGAGTTCTTAAAGGCTGACATCAGTGTTTCTGGATTTGACATGAGCTGCCAGTGGAGTGCAGATAAGAGAGGAGTTATGAGGGAGTTTAGGGGGGTAGAAGGCGAGGCAAGCTGCAGCTCATTGAGCTTCAGGAGGGAGAAGGGTTAGCTGGAATGCTTTGTAATATTTAACTTACCCTTATGTTGCTATCTTTTCATTAACAGGAGTTACTGCAGTTATGATAAGCTGTTAGCTCTGCATTATGTCTCCATATCTGTAGTTAAATCACGGCCCTGGTGTTACCTGGTAGTTCCTTAAAGTCACCCTGACACACTGGCCTTTAAAAATGTGCATTGCACTCTTCACCTCTGATCTAAAATATGTGCAGGGAGAGGAAACCTGAAATGAGCAACACAGCCGACACAGCAAGAGCCAACATGTTTTTATTATCTCGTGCAGACTTCTGCAAACGCTTAGCAGAGGGAAGTGAAAAAGAAACAGCAGGAGTCACTAGGATGACATTAAATCAGAGAGGTGTGTGTGTGGAGAGAAGATCCCGGTCCTGAGCCGTGCTGTCACCTGTGTGTGTGACTCACATCCCCTCTCACAGGTGAACACACACACACGTGGTGCATGCTGGTTAATATGCAGAGGGTTGTTGGACTTGTTTTACCGACTGTTCAAACAAACTGAGAGGAAATAATCTCAAAATGAAACACATCATTGTGTGATTGTTTGGACGACTTTCAGACATCCCAGACCAGATCAGGAACTAAAAAGAGGGATTATCAAATTCAAACTTGGCAACAAACGGCGCCTTTCTTTTGTCAGCTCTTGAAAAAGCATCATCCCACCGAACAAAGAGTTACAGATTGGGTTCTCTCCTTTGCAGACTTTCTTTGATACACAAACAAAATCTGTCCTCAAAATGTTCTGAAACCAGGACACAGCCGGTCAAGGTCTCCTCAAGGCTCCTTTACCCAGCAGGGACCAGACTCAGAGTGAAGTCATGGATACTTTCCACCCTCCTGAAAACTCACAGAAGTTATTTTGTGTATTTTAATGCATTTGCACCACAAGTTTGAAGTCACTTATCATTTTCAACATTTGCATCATCTGCTATTACTAAGTACTAATACTCCACAGTGTTTTACTCAGATGATTAAGAGTGTGCAATCAAACTGACAAGCAGGCATCCCGGGATAAGGATGAATCCTTCGCAGCACGGATTTGTTGGCTGCATTTGAAGTAGCCTGAAACACGCCACTGTGATCCAATCAGTCTTCAGATGCACCTTTTACAGGATGCAGCCTCTGAAGGGGGACATAGACCGTATAAACATGGACTCAGTCTCAGTCACATCACGGCCAAGTTCCACCAGATCCGGTCTGGTCAGTCTCCGGTCCATCACAGCACCAGATCTGATAGGTTTCTATTCTAGTCAATGTGTTAACTTCCACTGGATCCACTCCATTGTGTTCCAGCTGCGTCTCTGATCCGGCAGGTCGGAGTCCTCCGGATCAGAGACACAAGACTTCTATTTGTGCCGGATTTCAGAGGACCAGAAAGACAACATGGATGAGGAGAGGAGGAGGAGGAGAAAACCTTGGTCACATGACTCCAGCTGTCCGGAGGTCCTGCTCCGTGCTGCAGTCTGAAAACACAACCGGTGGGTGTTGACGGACAAGAGAGCACGGAGCCAGACCGCAGCGGATCAGAGATGGACCGGACACGGATCTGGTGGAAGTCCCGTGTCACCCTCTGCTTTCTGAGGCGTTTTGATGGCAGTCACCTCATTAGAAATGCTGACTCGACCTTACGAGCTCTCAGTCGTAAAAAAGGATGTGAGACTGGCTGGTAACTCAGACACGCCCCCATATTCAAGTCTATGCATCACTCTATACTTAATATTTTACAAACAGGTACTTCATTAAAAACATCTTCTCTGTTCATAGTGTGTGAAAATCATGAAATGTGCTTTATCAGACCAGAGCTGGTTTTGAACCAGGCTGTCGACTCTACAAAAGGACACTTTAACATGAGTGTTAATGGGGCATCCTTAGCTTTTGGAGCCAGCCTCATGTGGACACTCAGGGTACTGCAGTTTAATTCTGCACTTCTGTGTTAGCTACAGGTTGGAGCTTGGTTGAGAACTTTAAGCTCTTAGAAAATCAGCTGTGCAGCAAAAGGTTTGACCGTCTTGTTTTGTAGCTAAGATCAGTTTCAGACGGGATCAGGTTTCAGTTTTAAAAACTGTAAATAAGGAAGTTTTTGTCTCATGGTGAATGTTTTGTCCTCTTTTCTTTGGTTTGGACACAAAAGAAAATTTGCTCCTGAATAATAATTTGGGATTTAATACAAATAAATAAATCAGTACATACGCTTCTATTTTGGGGGATTATCGGACTGGTCTGAGTTGAATTTATTTAGAGGGCCTGTTTTTGTAAATCTGTAAACTGAGATGAACTTCTGCTCTCCGTCTCCCACGCTGATTCAATATTTGTTCAATTACAGCAAAGATCAGAGCGACAGAACCAGCAGACTGAGGGACAGTTTGATCCACCAGGCAGTCAGGATGCTGAACTCTCTCTCTGTTTTGCCCCTTCTTCCCATAGTGCCCCCTTCACAGACTTAACCCAGTCACTGACCCCCCCAAAAATCAACCCTGAGGTCTGTCATCCTCAGGACTGACACACACACACTCACTTTGATTTTAAATTGAACTGTAGTAAAGTTTTTGCACAGTTTTAAACTGTATTTATTATTTTTATCAGCTCACTCTTTTTAATTTGAGCTTATCTTTTTCTAGCTCTCCTCTGTGTTTATCTGTTGTTGTCGTTGTTAGGGTCTGAGAGAGAAACTTAATATGAATCCTCTGTATGTCTGCTGCATACTGCAGTTTTTAACAATAAAGAAGACTTTGAACTTTTGAACTTTTGAACTTTGGTTTTCAGCAGTAAAGGAGACGGTTTGTCAGAGTTCTAGTTCAGGGTCAGTGTTGCTGTAAAATATGTGAATAGAAACCAGAGGGATGAGATCAGGGGAGTACATTCAGTCACTTAGTGCTGGTGAAATGTTATAAAGCATCAAACTGAGCTCAGATTTAAAAACAGAGAGCATCAACACAAAGAGGAAAGTACTGAATACTCAAGTCAAGGTGGTCTGTTAGTTCTTAAAACAACAGAGACCTGAAGCTTGAACATTCAGGGTGTAACCTCTGTGGACGTGAGGAACAGGTGTGGCGGCTCTTTCACACATGAGACGACAAACCGTGGAAAAGCAGACAACAATCTGCAGGAGGAATCTTATTTCTCATGTCTTTAAAAGTGTCTCCCTAGAGAGAAATAATTCTTGGCACTTGAGGTGGAGATGCAGCTTTTGATTGCTCCTTTGTCAGGCCGTGCAGGATTGAAACCCTGTACGGTTCACAGTTGTTCTTTGGGGCGTGGCGGCTCAGTCTCTTTGCCCTAAATCTAATCACCCTCGTGTTTTTCTCTCAGTCGTCATGCAACCCGAGAGCCAGAACCACAGGGAGCCCGACCCCGAGGATGAGGGTGAGGCTCTCCAGGAGCCCCAGGTGTCTGTGCTGGTGGGCCTCGGGTCCTGAGGGCTGCTGGGGGTCGGAGGAGGGCGGCCCTGCTGGGCTGCTGCTGATCTCAGGGAGGACGTGCACCGTGGCAACGTAGAGAAACGTCCCGGCTGAGAAGAGCATTCCCACGCCCGTCGCACTGAGCTGGTTCTGAGAGGAGCCGCCAGACTGTGAAACAAACACTGAGTTAAAGACACAGATCCCTTCACTCAGACTGTGAAACAAACACTGAGTTAAAGACACAGAATCCTTCACTCAGACTGTGAAACAAACACTGAGTTAAAGACACAGAATCCTTCACTCAGACTGTGAAACAAACACTGAGTTAAAGACACAGAATCCTTCACTCAGACTGTGAAACAAAAACTGAGTTAAAGACACAGATCCCTTCACTCAGACTGTGAAACAAACACTGAGTTAAAGACACAGATCCCTTCACTCAGACTGTGAAACAAACACTGAGTTAAAGACACAGAGTCCTTCACTCAGACTGTGAAACAAACACTGAGTTAAAGACACAGAATCCTTCACTCAGACTGTGAAACAAAAACTGAGTTAAAGACAGAATCCTTCACTCAGACTGTGAAACAAACACTGAGTTAAAGACACAGAATCCTTCACTCAGACTGTGAAACAAACACTGAGTTAAAGACACAGAATCCTTCACTCAGACTGTGAAACAAACACTGAGTTAAAGACACAGAGTCCTTCACTCATACTGTGAAACAAACACTGAGTTAAAGACACAGAATCCTTCACTCAGACTGTGAAACAAACACTGAGTTAAAGACATAGAATCCTTCACTCAGACTGTGAAACAAACACTGAGTTAAAGACACAGAATCCTTCACTCAGACTGTGAAACAAACACTGAGTTAAAGACACAGAATCCTTCACTCAGACTGTGAAACAAACACTGAGTTAAAGACACAGATCCCTTCACTCAGACTGTGAAACAAACACTGAGTTAAAGACACAGATCCCTTCACTCAGACTGTGAAACAAACACTGAGTTAAAGACACAGAGTCCTTCACTCAGACTGAAACAAACACTGAGTTAAAGACACAGAGTCCTTCACTCAGACTGTGAAACAAACACTGAGTTAAAGACACAGAGTCCTTCACTCAGACTGAAACAAACACTGAGTTAAAGACACAGAGTCCTTCACTCAGACCATCAGTAACATGTGCTTTCTTACTGCGTGTAATATGAAGTAAGTGCTGATGGCGACTATCGGTGCAGCAGCTGAGAAGGCCAGTAAATGTCCCTGAATGTACTTCTTCTCCAGGCCGGCGTGCATCAGGAAGGAGACTAAACCAAACGCTGCAGGTGCCTAGAAGAGAGAGAGAACATGGTCAACCTTACTTTATACTTTTATATGATAACTAACCGCTGAAGAGTTTCTCACCTTGTGAAGAATCACGGCAAAAAACACAATCACTTGCACGGACACTTGACCCGTGGCTACAGCTGCACCCAGAGCGAATCCATCAGCTGCATGGAAACAGACGTCTCTGTCAGTGCATGTTGAAGAATTCTTATTAACAAGTGTATTTAAGTCTGCTCCCATCATCCATCCAAACTAGGGTGGCAAAGTTGGAAACTTTCAATGGGAACTAAATTGAAGGTTGGCTCTTAATAGGGATCTTAAATATAGTTGGTGAAAATATATTTTATCATAATCCTGACTAAAACAGATTTCATCAAGTACAGGTCTGTATCTCTGCTGTTCCTCAATCACATGCACACAGCACACTGCTTCCTGCAGGGCTATAGAGACCACGCCCCCTACATGCACTGAGCATTCCTCCATCACATGAAGCACAGATGATCTCTAGAATCCTGCAGAGGCTTCAGAAGCTTGAGGGAAGGTGATTTTTTATTCAACATGTTGAATGGGACTTTGTTGGGATTGTATTGTTGTTCATTTTTTTAATGGGTTGGGTTGGGGGGGAAGAGTAATGTTTAACTCAGCATTCATGTTTTTGTTCTTCAATGAAAGAATTGATAGTTCAATAAAATATTTAACACTTGATAAAGTTCTACTTACAAATAAATCTGTTTTAATTTTATTATTTTGGATGAATGTCTGCTTATAACAAAACTAATGTTTATACTTGAATATGAAACCTTTATATTAAATTACCCTCAATTCACATTCATTCCAATAATTCCCATTAATCGCTAATAATTCCCATAATTCCCATAATTCCCATAATTCCTATTAATTCCAATAATTCCCATTAATTCCAATAATTCCCATTAATTCCAATAATTCCCATTAATTGCTAATAATTCCCATAATTCCCATAATTCCCATAATTCCTATTAATTCCCATAATTCCCATTAATTCCTATACATTCCCCTAATTCCCATGGAAAGTTTCCAATTTGGAATATATTTCCAAAGTTCCCCAGCTTAACTTGCCATGGAAATGTTCCACCCCTTTGCCAACCCTAATCCAAACTACATCAGACTGAGCACAGGAACTTAATATTTGGTACCAGGAACTTTCCTTAATGTATGTCCCAAAAGTCAGAACTGAACACTAAACATAACAACATGAGCTTAAACTTAAAGCTCCAGTCAGGAACTTTTGTTACTGTTGATTTTGGCGCCCCCTGTGGGCAAAGGTGTCCACCTTTTACCTTACTGTCTTATTTTGTTCAGTGCATGGGAGTATCCTGCAAAATAATCTCATCCTGCTTTCTTCTGCAAGTCAAATATAGAGAAATGCTGTTCCATCAGTGGAGCTTTAATATTCTGGTCTGACACCTACCCCCCCTCACAGCTTCATGATATATTAAAGTTTAATATAGAAGTTGTCCGTCTTGTTGCTGATGGGTTGGTTTGATTTTGTCGGTCATGTAGAAGCATCAGTGTTGATTTCAGTCTATTTCACAACCAGTCAAAAACTCCTCAGTGGAGCTTTAATGAGCCGGTCTCACTGGAGGATTTGAAGGTGACGTTAAGGCCGACACATTGAGCTAACGATGTTCTGTTCTAAGTGTTCTTTTAAGCATTACGATCATCTTACATCATGTTTGCACGATAAGCTGCTCTTTGTGTCTCGGCTGGGACACAAACAGTTTTTAATCTCAGTCAGCTTTTCTTCTTGTTGATTGAAGGTAAATATGAGATGCAATGTTTAACTTTAATCCTCTTTGAACTTTACAACATGTTCAAAAGTTACAGCTACAAATTCAATTGTGTTGGAGCTGGATCAACACAAAATAATCTGGGGTTTAAATTACTCATGAAGAAAAATATCAAAAACTTTAATTTGAAAATCTCTTCTGATGTCAGGTAACACTTCTTCCTTCAGGTTAAACTGTGCATCTAATATCTGTCTGTTATTTGACTGCTTGTGTTTAAAAATCCCAAAACTACTAAATCTAAAATGTTAAATACTTCTGTTCCCTCCGTCTGAAAGATGTCTGGTTTGTTACGTCGTGTTTCTGCAGCGCTTCATCTCTTGTGATCTGAAGCCTCCAGACTCAAAGAACTGAAGTCCTTCTCAACATGAAAGACTGAACCAGCAGAGGGATCACATGAGCTCAATCACATGAGCTCATGAATAACTCCGGTGCTTTGTTGGGAATGTTCCACGCTTGCACTCTGGGATTCCTGTAAGCATGTTGTGTGCACACAGCAAACACAAAGCAGAGAGTTACACACAAGGTGTGATGTTTGTTCTTACCTGCTGCGTGAATGACCAGCCCCAGAGTGGCCGTGATTCCCAGTCTGTTGTGTAAATGAGTCGACTGGTCTGAAATGAAAAACTTGAGAAGTTGTAGTGAGACATAAAGAGAGTGTTTAGAGTCCTGCAGGATGAAGTCAGGTCATCTCACCCCGCATGGAGAGGTAACTCCCGATCTGATCCACCACGAACATCAGGGTGAAGCCGAACGTCAGAGCGACCCCGATGACGAAGCGGGGCGGAGGGCCTCTCTCTGTGGAGGTGATGTTTTGTTCAGAGACGTTCAGAGAGGAGGGAACATCAGAGGAGGACGCTGCAGAGAGATGAAGGACGAGGAGGAGAGCTTTGATCAAAGAGCTGCATACATTAGGACCAGTGATCCTGCTTTCATCCTCAGAGACAATGACACAGGCGTTCATCTTCAGCAGCATCTCTCTCTCCTGAGCAGAAATCCATTCATCTATTCTGGGATGTACAAAACCGACCTGCAGGCTTTCAATCAGAACCAACAAACTACATCACCAAGTCCTGTTTACACTGGATCCATGTCTGATCTATGAAGACTTAACTATATCAAGTGAAAGCTGTCAGTGTTGACGTGTTAAACAAGATGTGATTAAAGTCTGGGGTTAATGCTTTTCTTTTTGAGTTGTGTTATTTTGTCCCTTTTGGTGCACCGTAGTTAAACCACTGCAGCATCTTCCTGCTTCCTGCTGCAGCTGTGATGGAAAGAAACACAGCTGCACCTTTAAACGGATCATTTCACTGAAGACAACTCACAGACGTCTCAGCTGACGAGTCAAAGGCAACATGCACTTTGAGTTTCAGACACTACCTGTGAGCTGAGCAGACAGGTGCAGCTGATCAGACTGATATCAGCAGAGCTCAACTTGGAGGGTGTGATCTGTGGAGGAAACACTCTGAAGCTGTCTCTTATTGCTGAGTCATGGTTTCAGAGTGCAGCTTTTATTTGAATAATACATCTAAAAGAACATTTCCTTGCGTTCATTTGATCACTAAATGGAGTCTCTGTTAAGAATAGTTTTACATTATTTATGAGGACTTATGAGGAAGTGGGCTTTCAGACATTCATGCCATAAGGTAATATAACAGGGAGAGTGTTGGAGGTAATTTAATCCCTTCTTCAAAGTCTACAGTTACACTTCATGATTTATGGAAATGTAATATTCTTTTAGCAGCTCTTTTTAACTATGTGTCATTCCCTATGTGTCGCCTACACAGTGTTAACATTTCTGTCCTTTATTAATAATAATAATAATAATGATAATTAAAACAGCAAAGGTAAAAACAGAAGATAAGAACAAATATAAAGATTGAACATTTCAAACAGTCCACTTTAAAAAACAGTCAGTAAATAAAATAACAACAAAGAATAAGACCTCTGGAACATTGAAATCTTGAGTTCCTTTATATATAGATTAATATATAAAGAATATTTGATATATTTATGACTCGTCTGCTTCATTTTGAGAACTTTAAAACACAGATCTTTAGAAATGTTCTTCAAATGAAGGTTGTTTAATGTGTTTTTTAAGAACTCATCATGAGATAATATTAAATGTAATGACTTTATTTGTTTTGCACTCACATAAACAAGGTTAACAAAGTGTTTCTCATTAACACGAATTAGAACTGCTGTAAAATCAACCATACATGATCACGAGCAACAAATTTAAAAGCTATAAAAATGTGTGTTTGCTGAAATATTAAATTCAGAGTGAAGGTTTGAGCTGTTTTAATCATGATGTTTGATTATTTTTCGGGCAGCATCACTGACAGGTTTTTGTTTTTAACTCTGTAAAGCTCTTTGAATTACTCTTTGTATAAATGCTGCTTTATAAATAATCTTACCTTTCCTAAAGGTTTTATTTTCTGATTTTATTTCAATTTTTAACATTTCACCTCTCTGTTTTATTCTGTTTGCTTTTATCGCCTCTCTTCTTCTATTGTCTGTTTTTATTGTTTTTGTGAAGCACTTTGTTACTTGTATTGAAAAGTCCTACACTAATACAATTACATTATTATTATGATAATTATTATTATTATTATCCTTTTTTATCCTCCTTTCTGTTATTTCTTTTTGCTGTCACCTCCCTGCAGGTTATTGTTTTTTAAACTTTTTTCCATTTTAATCAACTCAGGTTTTTAATATTTTTCAGGAAACATCACAGGCAGGATTTTACAATTTCATTTTAATATATTTATATCTAAACAATTTAATTTATTTAATATCATTTGTATTTTTATATTTATATAATTTTATACTATATATATTTCTATTTTCTAATTACATATTTTTGATTTGTTGATTGTTTTAATATTTAATCTTTTGTTGTTTTTATTTTTCCAACATTGTTTTATTTCCTTTTTGTCTTTTAGTTTCTCTCCTTTTTCTAAATCACTTTGTAACAAGGTCTTTAAAACTGCTATTTAAATAAAGATTATTATTATTATCATCATTATTATTATTATTATTATTATTATTATTATTATTATTATTATTACTATAAAGGTTTGCACACAAAATCAGAGATCAGGATGAAAGGATTTTTCTGGCTTACTTGATTCAGTATTTTTAGATTTTATAGAGGAGAAAAGATGAATTTGCATTTATAATAATAATAATAATAATAATAATAATAATAATACCTAAGTTTTATATAGCGCTTTTCAAGAACTCAAAGACTCTTTACAAGAGAGACAATAAATAAATAAATAAATACAATAAAGACATATAAGACAAGCAGACGAGAAGGGAAGAGGTGGAATAATGAATGTGTGGGGAATGCCTGTTTGAAAAGGTAAGTTTTTAACTGTTTCTTAATGAATGAAGTGAGTCAGAAGCACGGATGCTTTATAAATAAAGCAGGAAAGTTTGTGATCTCCAGATGAACTCTGAGTTTAAAGGTTATTATCTGTGCTCAGTGCTCACCGCTCCAGGACTCCTCCAGCAGACCGACCCCTTCAGGGATCACGATGGCCAGAGCTGTCCCACACAGGAGCCCGGCCCCCAGGATGGAGACGAACTGCAGGCTCCTCTGCAGACAGACAGATACAGGACTTCAGCTGATCCGGATCCATCATTCCCACACTCATTATATCACAGGCAGAAAACACAGAGTCCACAGAGTCCAGAACTCATTCACAGAAACATGAATAAGAGAGGAGAGATAAATAAACTCAGACTGATTATAATAAATAAGTTTATTATTGTAAACTCACCTCAGAGAGTCTGATCAGCAGAGGAATGAACCCAAGAATCAAACATCCTAAAAACATCGCAACAGAAATCAGGGTGATAGTTAACCCTCCCTCCATGTCGAAGGCTTCTCCTCTTCTTCCTCTTCTTCCTCTTCTTCTTCCTCTTCATACAGTCTCAGCTACATGTCCTCCTCAGATCCTCCTCAGATCCTCAGACAGTCTGATGTTGTGATCGCTGCTCTCTGGATTATAAAAGGCTTGAATGCCATTCTGCGTTTCCACGTCGCGCCTCTCTCTGCTCCTGTGCGCCTCCTCCCCAGCAGCCCCTAGCGGTGAGACAGAGAACTGCACCCCCTCCCCAGCAGCCCCTAGTGGTGAGACAGAGAACTGCATCCCTTCCCCAGCAGCCCCTAGTGGTGAGACAGAGAACTGCATCCCTTCCCCAGCCAACCCTAGCGGTGAGAGGGAGAACTGCACCCCCTCCCCAGCAGCCCCTAGTGGTGAGACAGAGAACTGCACCCCCTCCCCAGCAGCCCCTAGCGGTGAGAGGGAGAACTGCACCCTCTGCCCCAGTAAACCACTAACCTCCAATCACCTCCCTGCATTTTTAAAGCTGTGTTTAGAGGAGGTTTGAAATTACAGAGAGCCTGTGAGAAGCTGGGGAAGCACATGTTTAAAGAAACGTCAGGTTTTTTCCCTTATAAGGGATCAGTTTTGAAAATAACTACAGCAACACTCCTCCTTTTAAAGCTGTATTCTTCATTTATGAATCTGTAATATCTTCTTTAAATCAGTATTTTGTGTCAACTTGTGTCTGTCTTTAGATGATAAGTAATCAGCAGGATAATGCAGAGTGAGCAGGTGGTTAAAGAGCTCATAGTGACCCCTCAAGAACTCTACGCTCCCAACATGCAGGCCTGCTCATCGTACCTAAAGTCTCTAAAAGTAGTATGGGAGGTAGAGCCTACAGTTATCAGGCCCCTCTCCTTTGGAATCATCTACCAGTCAGGGTCCGGGAGGCAGACACCCTCTCTACTTTTAAGAGTAGGCTTCAAACTTTCCTTTTTGATAAAGCTTATAGTTAGAGCTGGATCAGGCTTGGACCAGGTCTTAGTTATGCTGCTATAGGCTTAGACTGACACACTGGGATCCTGTCTTTCCCTCTCTCTCCTCTCTCTGCCTGTCTCTCACTTTAACTCTTCCTGTCCCATTAAAGTTACTAACCATAGACCTTTCTGGAGTCCCTGAGCTCCCTTGTCTCGTAGGTTCCTCTGGATCTCTGCTGGAGATTCCTTTTTTGGGGTCTGTTATTCATCCTTTCTTTCTTTCTTTCTTTCATTCTTTCTTCTGTCTTTCTCTCTTTCATTCCTTTTTCCCCTTCTATCCTTCTTTCTTCCCTTCATTCCATCCTTCTTGCTTTCTTTCTTTCTTTCCTTTCATTACTTTCTTTCCTTCCTTCCTTCCTTCCTTTCTTTCTTTCTTTTCTTCTTCCCTTCATTCCTTCCTTCTTTCTTTCTTTACTCATTTCTCTGTTGTCTTTATAATTACTTCTTTCTTTCTTTCTTTCTTTCTTTCTTTCAAGCCTTTTTCCTTTCTTACATTCCTTCCTTCCTTCTTTCTATCTCTCTTTTACTCCCTTTCCCTTTATACATTCCTTTCTTTCTTTCTTTCTTCTTCTGGTCTCCCTCTCTTCTCTCTTTTCTTAGACCTTTCTGGAGTCCCTGAGCTCCCTTGTCTCGTAGGTTCCTCTGGATCTCTGCTGCTTTGGACGTGGTCCAGACTCCAGCTGCTACAACTACTACTATCCGTCTCCCCACTATCATCTCTCTCTCTCTTCATCTCCCTCTATCCCTCTCTCCAACACGGTCTCAGCAGATGTGTGTCTAACATGAGTCTGGTCCTGCTGGAGGTTTCTGCCTGTTAAAGGAAGTTTGACCTTGCCACTGTAACTTGCTAAATGCTGCAAAGTGCTCTGCTCATGGTGGATTAAGATGAGATCAGACTGAGTCCTGTCTGGAAGAGGGGACTGGATCTGATCCGGTTCACAACTTTCAGGACTTAGTTAATGTCTCGATGAAAGCACACCTTCACACCTTCAGAGGAGTCCCCGTCTGGAAAGGTCAGGCCTGTTCTGTCTGATCAGTGTTCGTTTTTATGGAGGGATTCTTACCTCAGACAGATCAGATGTACTGAATGAACTCATGCAGCTAAATCCAAAATAAACAGACTTACTTTGAACTTCTATGTGAGTGAATAAAACAAACGTTGCTCATTGTTGCTTTAAGTGTACGGTACATGAAATGAAACTCTTACTGTTGACATTTTGATTACATACAGATTTATTTTTCAAAGAGCTGAGGGGAGAAGTGAAGATATATACACATGATATATCCTTATTACAAACGGCCCTTTTGGAAAAAATGAAAAAAATGAGGTGGAGGAACGCTGCCTCTGTAGAAAACTGTCACACTAAGAGAGGCAGCGCTCACAGGAACACATTCTGCTTCAGCGAATCAGAGCGCTCCTTTTATTTCCAGTGAGTCCCGCCGTCTTTACAGATCTAATGAGACAACAGAAAGTAAGAAGCTTCACGAGGAGGAACCTGGACTCAAAAGACGGCAAACAGCAGGCTGACAGTACTCCAATGAAATGCCACGACGTGTTCGAGGACGATGGTGAGTTTTGTTAGAGTATAAAATTTCAGGTTAACAGGTGAACTGCCCTTTAGAGCTGTAAATACAGCGTCACACTGTTTGATGCTTTAAGCCACTTTAATGTTTACAAAAGGATGAATCTACATTCAGCGCTTAGACACTTAACAGGACTGAAGGGTTCACATGAGGAAATACACTCTGCTCTGTTTCTCTGGATTAACCAATTAAATAGATCGGAATTATGAATTAACGAATTAAATAGATCGGATATGAATTAACAAATTAAATAGATCGGAATTTCAGAATTAACGAATTAAATATATCGGAATTTCAGAATTAACGAATTAAATATATCGGAATTATGAATTAACAAATTAAATATATCGGAATTATGAATTAACAAATTAAATATATCGGAATTATGAATTAACAAATTAAATATATCGGAATTATGAATTAACAAATTAAATATATCGGAATTTCAGAATTAACAAGTTAATTATCTTAGAATTTCCGAATTAAATATATCGGAATTTCCGAATTAACAAGTTAATTATCTTGGAATTTCCGAATTAAATATATCGGAATTTCCGAATTAACGAATTAGTGATATCGGAAATTCTGAATTAAAGAATTAGTGATATCGGAAATTCTGAATTTCCGAATTAATTATCTCGGAATTCTGAATTAACAAATTTATTATCTTGGAATTTCGGAATTAAAGAATTTATTATCTTGGAATTTCGGAATTAACGAATTTATTATCTTGGAATTTCGGAATTAACGAATTTATTACCTTGGAATTTCGGAATTAATGAATGAAATAGATCGGAATTCTAAATCAACAAATTAGTTATATCGGAATTTCTGAATTGACGAATTAATTATATCGGAATTTCTGAATTAACGAATTAATTATATCGGAATTTCTGAATTAACGAGTTAATTATATCGGAATTTCTGAATTAACGAGTTAATTATCTTGGAATTTCCGAATTAAATATCTTGGAATTTCTGAATTAACGAATTAGTGATATCGGAAATTCTGAATTTCCGAATTAGTTATATCGGAATTTCTGAATTTTCGAATTAATTATCTCGGAATTCTGAATTAACAAATTTATGATCTTGGAATTTCGGAATTAACGAATTTATTATCTTGGAATTTCGGAATTAACGAATTAAATAGATCGGAATATCTAGATTAACAAATGAGTTATATCGGAATTTCTGAATTAATGACTTAATTATATCGGAATTCCTGAATTTCCGAATTAAATACATTGGAATTTCTGAATTAATGAATTAGTGATATCTGAATAAAATAATCTGGATGAAACTGAACACTAGGGGCGTGTTTACTTCCTCGTGTGGCCTTGACGTGTTATCAGGATGTTCCTATAGAGACATGTCGTTAATTCAGAAACACAGAGCCGAGTTTTTCTCTCGTGTGATCGTGAGACGCTTCAGTGGAACAGACGAGAACATGAAGAATCTCCTCAGAGCTGGAACGTTTATGTTATCATCACAGAGCACATTCAGAGAGTTCAAGACTTCTCAGAGGTATAAAAAAAACTGAGGAGGTATAAAATATAAAATCACCGCGTCATGACGAGAAGTGCGCCCCAACCCAAACGTGTCCCACAGGACTCGCCCGTCCCAACATGATGAGGTGATGCTTTTATCAGGAGGAGGAGGAGAACTCTGGAGCTTCGTCATCACTCACAGTGGCGTGCCCGTCATCACTCACAGTGGCGTGCCCGTCATCACTCACAGTGGCGTGCCCGTCATCACTCACAGTGGCGTGCCCGTCATCACTCACAGTGGCGTGCCCGTCATCACTCACAGTGGCGTGCCCTTCTTTGTCAATCATAGAAGTGAAGATCAGGTTAGTGAACTCTTCCCACAGTGGTCCTCTGAGCAGCAGCTTTCTCATAGAGGTCTAAGAACAGGACTCGGTCCACTCTGACGGACTGGAGGGGAAGTCTTTAAGTGGGCGTGTGTGTTTCTAGATTTCCTCGCACGGTCAGTTAAGTTTGTATTTTAGGGTTTTAAAGGGACAGTCTGAAGTTTTTCTGTTGAGATGGTGTGGTAGTTTGGAGAAGCTGCAGCACCGACTCAGAAACTAAGCTGCTGTGCAGAGCCTCGAGGTCAGTGATCATCCCCAAGATATCATGTCACAACTTCACATTTAAATGGATTTTATTGTGGTTGCATGGATTCAATTAGCACAGAATAATCTGAATGTTTAAACTAGCTTTAATCTGAAACTACAGATGTCCTAATCCGGATCTCAACCATCAGATCAGAGCCGATCATCTCGCCCTGTTTGGACCGAGCGCAACATGAGGCAGAATGCAAACGAGTAACTTGGTGACTCAGCATCACTCACACAACCTGATCGGGATGTGAGGCGGCTGCAGAAGAAGAGCTGCAAAAAGGAACGTGACACAGGGTGTGGGACGCTCATTAAAGCATCAGAGGTGCCCAAACAATCAACTCTGGATCCTGGAGAGCGCCCAGAAGTCTGCCAGAGAAGGTGGATTTCATCGCTTTGCACAACCAGCTCGTCTCCTCCTTCCTCCTCCCTGACGCTGTGCAGCAAAGTCCACGGCAACATACCAGGTGTTATAAAACATGATGTGACAGCTTCTACTTTTACAACAGACATCTGGAGCTCTGATGTTTGCAGAGCGTCACCACATCCTGGATGGATTCCTCTACTTTTAGGATAAGCTGAAGACGTCTATGTTTACTTATCTCAGCAGATATAAGTGTCAGATCAGGACTTCGTATCGGCCGATACTCGATATTAAAAGGATCGGATTACAGGCCAAAACAGCTGATGGAGACATCCCACACATTTCAGTGAGGAACTACTTATTCCTGCAGGTTAAGTGAAGGACAGCTGTCTCTATTTTTGGGCTGCTTTCAAGTGTTAAAACATGAAATCATCCTTTTTTGAATCACTGCTTGAAGGAGGGGATGACGGCGTATTCAAGGCACCGTAGTGTAGACAGGGTTTGAAGCCGAACGTACTCCAGACACCTAAATATGATGAACACCACAGAGGAATGGGACAAAGTGTTTTTCTTTGGGAGCAATAAAAAATATATATAACACGCTCTCAGACTGATGAGGATCATTTCAGGTGAGTGTCTGAAGCATGCTAAGCTCCACACCCTGTCTGAAGTGTTGCACAGCTTAGTTTGTGAGTCGGTGTTGCTTCTAAAATCGAGCACTACCCCTCCAAACGTCTCATCAGGTGTGTGTAGTGGTACAGACTTATTGCACTGCCAGAGGTCTGACGACGCTGGGAAGTGGAAGAATGAGTGGAACATGTTCTTGTCTTGTTTGTAGGAGTTTACAGTGTCGTTGTATCAAACAGGAAGTTTTAAAATGAGCATCTGTCTTGAGTAAGGATCGATATGTCGTCAAGTTCAATAATCTAAAACTAGCAAAGAGTCCTCGCAGAGTGGAAGGTGTAACAACGCTCACTGACCACCGGGACACGAGGCTACATCACACCACGTTTCTAAACCACATTAAAGACGGAGCGCCGAGCGAGACGATGTGAATCATCTCATCAGGCGGCGCAGAAACTGAACGCTATTTCCAAAATCTCTGCATAGAGACGTAAACAAACAAAAACAATACACATGAGAACAACAGATAAAGAGAACCAGTCACGATGAGTATCAGCTGAAACTGACCCAGGAAAAAAAAACACCCAAACCGCCTCCCTCTCTCTCCCTCTCTCTCTCTCTCCCTCTCTCCCTCTTTCTCTCCCTCTCTCTCTCTCTCTCTCTCTGAGCAGCACAGAGGAGCAGCAGGCACCAGGCCTGCAGTCCTCCTCCTGCAGCAGCAGCCGTGCAAACGCTTCCCTGACTCAGTCAGCTTCAGTAGCAGCAGTCCGACAGCAGTCCCAACAGGCTGAGGCTCCTCTGAGACCAAACGCACCGAGTCTTAGTAATGTAGTGTGCCAACATGTGAGTTATCTTCTTCCACAGTTTGGGGGGGGAGCATCAAACGTGCTAAAATAAATACCACAGTGTCAGAGCATCGAGGAGTGTTAGTAGCAATGATTTTTGTCCTTTTTGTTTTGGAAGGCTTTTCGTGGAATTGGAAGAACAGTATTGAGACCATCGCTTCTGCATTTACAAAGCTATCTGCCGGTTCTCTCACTCCGGCTGCTTCCACAGAGAAAGTAGTGCAGACAATTAGAGAAGCAAAGGATTAAAGGAGAGTAACCTCCACCCTTTGAACTGGAAGGCATGCTGTACAACAGTACCTCAGTGAAACTCGAGCTTATAGGACAGGTTCTCTTTTTCAAGTGCAATATTGTTAAGGACTACAGACAGATATCACTCCCCCTCACAGACGAGGCAGCTTCTTCATTCGTACAGTAGTGTCTCTTCTCTTGGGTCCGTGTGCAGGTTTCTGGGACGTGCCTCGGCTGTATCGGGGCAGGAGGAGGATTCCCTCTGCAGGTACGTAGGGAGTCTTTGAGCAACAATCCGTTAAATCCTTAGTAGACAGTGTGCTTATGTTAGTGTAAAGTCCCACTGTGGAGGCTGAGATGCTTTGGAGAACTGTCGGATCAGTTCTTGTTGTATTCCCGTATTCAGTGCAGTCTTCGGGTTCAACTCAGGGACTTTGTTGAGGTCTCGGTCAGTGTCAGTTCCGCACTTCATGATCGATGAGGCTGTCCTCGCCGGACTGGAAGCCCTCATTCATACTGTTCTCCACATTGAGTATTTCCTCGTCCTGCGAGGACCCCTGGCCGTCGTCCTCTCCGCTGCCCGAGCCGCCCTCCTCCAGAGTCGGCTCTTGAAGCACCTGAGCGATGTAACTTTGCTGTGGAGGAGAAAATAAAATAACATTTCAACATCTGAACATGTGTTTTTAAATAGTCTAAAAATATTCTAATAATCTTTATAATAAAGCACTTTTAAAAACAGGGTGACAAAATGCTAAAATAAAAAATAAAAGAGAAAAGTGAGGAAGACAAATACAAAATAAATAAGTAAATAAATAAAAGACTAAATAAAAAATGTGAAATATAAAAAATATCTAAAAATAAGAAAATAGGAAAAATATAAAAATAAAATGACATCTGATCATTAAGGATTCAGAATCAGTTTCTTATAACAAAGTGTTTTTTAATAGTCTAAAATATTATAATAATCTTTATAAAAAAGCACTTAAATAAATAGAAAAGTGAGGAAGACAAAAAATAAATAAATTAAAGACTAAATGAAAAATTAGAAGTATAAAAGAGCACCTGAGCGATGTAACTTTGCTGTGGAGGAGAAAATAAAATAACATTTCAACATCTGATCATGTGTTTTTTTATAGTCTAAAAATATTATAATAATCTTTATAATAAAGCACTTTTAAAAACAGGGTGACAAAATGCTAAACTGAAAGACAATACAAGAGAAAAGTGAGGAAGACGAATAAAAAAATAAAGATAAAGGATTAAATAAAAAATATAAAATATATAAAAATTAAAAATAAAATTATAGATTCTGACAGCCTAAAAAGAGAAGAACCTCTTAATTAAAACACGCTCAGGTGACCTCTCCTGTTAAAGCACATAGATCAAAATATGACTGTTGATTTCAGTGAGTTTCATAACCAGTTAAAAACTCCTTACATTAACTTTATTAATTAATTAAACTAAAGGCATGCTGTATTGGCTTTTTGACTTGGTCACCTTTACATAACTCAAAACTCAAATCTAAAAACAGCCACACATTTGGCTCTCTGTCTTTTTTAAGATTAATCGATAATTGATCGTTAACATTTCCAAAGATTCCTAAGATTGACATCCTTAGTCCAATTTCATATTTGGATCCAAAGATGTGTTGTATTTTATAGTCATGAAAAAGTTTGATATGTACTGGATACCACCGTAACAAACACATCCCTTTAAAGTCATGATGTTAGAGTAGCTTTGAAAAACCCTCGTAGTTTTCACACTGAGATCTCAGGTTTGGTCTGTTTTTGTAAATCTGCCCCACACTCTCAGTATCAACAAGCTGGGCGTCCGATCTGGAGACTCATGCCATCATAGAATAAACAGATCTGAATACACACCGCTGCACTGCCCGAGGCAAAATTGCACACTGCTTGCCCGTTCTCGATGCCGTCCACCTGGTTGTCGATCTGTGACAGAAGACATGAGCATGAAGTCAAAGCTGCTGATCTATGATCTGAAACACAGCTGAGTTTAGGAGACTCATAGAGGAAGAACTTTACCTTGTAGTTGTGAGCACTGAGATATTTAAAATGTCCAAAACAGACGTGAGAGAGGCAGATGATGATTGTGAGGATCAAAACTATGAGCGTGAACACGGCCGTCGCACCTTTGAACCCTGGGGAAAGAAAACGGTTGAGTTTTTTGAGGTCTTTAAAATGTGTTTGGACAGAATCGGCCTCTAGGGGGCGTCCTCGTCTTACCCGAGCGGACAGTGAGGAAGAAGAGGAGCCAGAAGAGGCAGAGGATGGGAGCAGCCACCACTTGGTTCACGGCTCCAGAATGGATCTTCTTGTCCAGTTTAGTGGGCAGATAAGCGTAGTACATGTTGTACCGGTCTGCCAAGTGTTTCAGTAGCATGTACATCAGGCCTGCACAGAGACAGCAGACAATACAGTTACTGCAGCTTATCCAATTAGATCGTCTGATAAGCTCTGGAATTAGGAACAGAGGCACCGAGCGCTGCCTGTGCTCTGTGTGTGTTCAGCCTGCAGTCACTCAAGCAGAACTCTATGTTAATATGAAACACAGTTATAAAAGGAGGACTCACCAAAAGGGACGATGATGGGACAGGTGATGCTGTAGGTCATGACCACGGTGAAGACACACATCATCCAGGCGTACGCCGACCCGAACTGGAACTCATAGGCTTGATGCTGAAAGACACAAAAAGGAAGACATCTGGATTTTAATTTCTGGATCACCTGAAGATGATTTAATCCAGAATAAAGTATCAGCAGATCAGTGTTCATTTAGTCTTAGTCTTGATGCCTGTTAGTTTTAGTCACATGCTAGTCTTTGATTTCTGCCAGAACATCTTCACTCTTTAAATAATTCATGTAGTGGATCAGATATCAGTATCAGGGTTATACCAAGTGTTCAAATCGTCAACACTCCTTTAACACTGTTGCTTGTGTAATATCTGAAGTGAAATAATTCAGCCTGTCTCTGTGACTGTATTTTGATTCTCTTGACTCACAGTAAAATGCCATGAAAGGACTGTATTTCACATTTACGACGGTCCCTGAATGCACCTGCAGTGACAGGCTCACTGGACAGACAGTCAGTTCACGGCACTCTGAAATGCATCTTCATCTTTGATGACGAGGAGTTGATCCAAACTTACTAAATGTGTCTGATGTTTCACCAAACTGGATTAAATCAAGCTGTAGATGGTAACCACGGCAACAACGTCAAACATCAAATATTAAACAGACGTCCCCCCGGTTGTGTCTTTGTCACTAACGCACACCGGGGGGTAAAAATCCTCACTGAAGATGAGACAGATGCATGGAGGTGAGAAGAGCTGGTTCATAAAGCACACCTGCTGCAGGTAGAGACCAAGCTAACACTGAGCCCCTCAGATAAGAACTCATAATTCTCTAAATGAACACTGCAGCAGATTGTCCTTTTTTAAATATGCTACTAAGGTCTTTCAGTTCTGGTTTTTAGTGACTTTATTAGTATGGTAATTTGTGCAAGGTTGCATTATTCAGTTTTGGAATAACAGTGCATGTCAGATTTCTTTTAGACATCTTTCAATGTTAAATTAATTCAGTATCGGCATCATTTGAAGAAGGTAAATATAAGAAAAGTGAGAGCAGAAAATCCAGTTTCCTACGTGGAGCCTTGGCATTCAGTTTTCAGATAGCTTACTCTTTCATATGTATAAGATTGACATTCAGATGTTCAAAGAAGACATAATCAAACAATCTTCTGTACGAGTCATGCACTCAATCATTTTCAACACAGCACCACTGATCACACTGACCCTCTTCACGTTCCTCCTCTCTGCTGCAGAGCGAGCCAGCAAGAGGCGGATCATGTACATGAGTAGACCGGGTATCCTCAGCAGATCCATGGCGTTACCGATGAATGCAGAAGCAATGACGTAGTTCACAAAGAAGGCACCATTGTCAGGAAGGAACACACACCTTAGGAGCAACAGAGTCAGTCAGTATTGCAGGATATATGCGTCGTCCTGTTCTGCAGCTAAACGTCGTGCTACTCACTGAAATCTGACGGTTGCAAGCTCCAGGAAGCTTTTATCAAAAAGCCAGCGGAAGAAGAGATCCAAACTGATGCAAGGAAGGAAAGGAATCGATTACTCTTTAATCTGGAAGTCAGAGATGTTTTTTTTAGTTTTAAGGTAGAAAATAAGATGCTATACCTGCTGAGTCCAAGAGAGGGCAGCAGCAGGACCATGAAGATCAGGAAAGTGTAGCATTTATGCATTGTGGTCCTGTTCTCTCCAGACCTGCAAGGCCAAAGTAGAGGGGAACATGTTAGAACAGAGACAGACTTCTTTCTGCATCTGAAATAATCAAAGTGTGAATCATACCGGGTCCAGTGGGCTTCAAAGAAGGCAGAGTAGTAGACGATGGTAGGAAGTAAAGCTGAGAAGGACCACAGGAGGAGGGTGGGGAAGAACTGCGTGATGATTGGATTCTGCAGGACAGATAAGAGAGACATGCTGAGTCATGAAACAGAGAGGTGTGTTTCTGTCTCTCACCAGAGGAACTAAAACTGCTGAGTGCTGCAACTTCAACAGGAAACTGGACAGGTTACACACTCACATTGAGGTACTCCACTGGTTTGGTCACATTGAACTTGTCCATGGTGGAGATGATGATGGCGGGGGTGGTGAGGAAGAAGAGTAGGAGGAAAAGGATGATGTTGATGATCAAGCAGCGGAGCCACCAGGAGACTCCTCCCACTGACAGATGCTCCCTGTGGGATAGAGGTTGTGTTGCGGTTACATGGACACAGCTGGTCTGTAAACTGATACTGCAGCTCCAGAATCAGTTCATCATCTCTTCTCTCTAAAGATCCTAAAGCTTCAAAATCTACAAGTCTGTGTTTGCAGAACTCCCTTTGGGTGTGTGTGGATTAAAAACTCTCAAAAGCGGAACCACCCTTCAAAATGTGAGAAGTTGCGTAATGAATAAAATATATAAACATTGGAGTCAGTTTACTGGCTGACTTTGAGTCCTGAATGTGACCTCACCAGTAGACGTTATGTGGATCAGGGGCGTAGCTGACGGTCCAGTTGTGCGTGTGGAGCTTGGCGCTGAACTGAGAGCTCTTTGGCTCCCGGCGGCACTGACAGCCCTGAAACTTGCAAGCGTTGTAGTCTTTCAAGATTCTGAGAAGGACAAATCCAAACCACAAAGGAAGTGATATCAGACTGATGAAGAGCTTCACAATCAGCAAACACTACAGTATGTTAACGTGCTTACATGGCAGTGATGGCCTCATTCTGGAAGGTGACGAAGGCCATCCCCAGGGGCTTCCTGTTCACCTTTTCCCTCTCCTTCCTGTAGTCATCTTTGAGTTGTGCCTCCAGTTTGGTGTAGTATCCCACTGCCTCTTCCTGCAGAGCACACGAAAGAAGCATGTGATGTTTGCTTTCAGTGTATGTGGAACTCTAATGACCCTACTTTGAATTTTATTATGCTGATATGGACCTATGTGTCTGAATGAAGAGATAGTTATACATTTATACATTTTTATTTGAAGCTGCGTGTACTTTACTTTAATTTCTATGTCCAAAAGTGCACACTATCACACGACTCATACTGAGTAAGGCGGAGTATGCAGGGTTCCCACTCTTTCCAGAGATCATTTTCAAGAGATCATTTTCCAGAGATCATTTTCAAGAGATCACTTTCCAGAGATCATTTTCAAGAGATCATTTTCCAGAGATCATTTTCCAGAGATCATTTTCAAGAGATCATTTTCCAGAGATCATTTTCCAGAGATCATTTTCAAGAGATCATTTTCCAGAGATCACTTTCCAGAGATCATTTTCAAGAGATCACTTTCCAGAGATCATTTTCAAGAGATCATTTTCCAGAGATCACTTTCCAGAGATCATTTTCCAGGACATCATCAGTGAAGGTTTGAACTCTCTCAGTGATTTAAATAAGTTTAAACTGTCTTCCTGCGTGGGGATGTCTGTTGTGATCAGTGATGTCTACAACGTGCAGTTTCTGTGTCGCTCCCTTTGTTCTGTTTGTTTTCATGATCAGGAGTTTGAGCTCCTACTAGCTACAGTAAGGTATCTGAGCTCTCAGCCTGCAGGGAAAGTTGTGAGGCACAGACCCCCGAGCTCTCTGCCTGACTCTGCTGGTCACTCTTTAACTTAAATATAAGACTCTTTGAATCAGAAGAACTCCACAAGTTTAATTTAACATAAAACATAAACAATAGACCCCCTTTTTCTGTGAATGCATGAATATGACCAAGTCTGTGTCGCTGTCTTTTCCAGCACAGTGTGCACTCAGCTTTCAATGAGTGGGGATGTGTTTCTTTACTCTGGTCAGGTCGCACGCAGTCATGTTGGAATCATTTTCCAGGACATTTGACTTTTTCTCCCATTTTCCAGGTGTTTTCCAGTATTGGAAAACTGGTCAACTGTTTTCAAGGTTTTCAAGGTTTTCCAGGTTTTCCAGGACACATGGGAACCCTGACAATCTGAGTTCATAGTTTGCAACTTTGTGCATGCAAGAAATGTCCAAGTGTGAGCTGGATTGGTCTGAATTTTGAAGTATGAGGAGCTCACTGGTCATATTCAACAACCGCCCAAAAAATGCATTGCATCTCTTCAAACCATCCGATAGCAGCGCACGCAAGCTAACAGCAAGCACCATATAAATGTAAGTAACACGTTTCAAAGACGGATTAAATAAATTCAAATAACATCACAGCTTCGCCATCAAAGCTTGGACTAGAAGTGTTTGATGAAGAAGACAGAGAGAGGATGTTCACACACAGCAGGCATTAAGAAGTGTGATTTCAGCTACAAGAAGAACACCTTGAGAACCTTCCTGCACGTTTATGTGGAGGTTTATGAGTTCTTAAAAGTGTAACTGCTTTGAATTAACAAGAAATGTGTTTTTATTTCTCAGTTTTGACGTGTTGTGTACGATAGAGACTCTCTCTCTTAACCTAACCTCCATGTCGATCGACCACTTCTGTACTTTCATTCACTCGCAGCTGTCTCTGGTTGAAAATAAGTGTGGGTCTGATTTCTTCATAGGCTTCTTCTTAAGTTTCAAAGTATCAAACGTGGGGGCGCTGGTGGCCTAGCGGTCTAAGCGCCCCACATATGGAGGCTACAGACCTCGTCACAGGGGTCGCCGGTTTGATTCTCGGCCGGTCGACCATTTCCTGCATGTCTTCCCCCACTCTCTACTCCCCACATTTCCTGTCTCTCTTCAGCTGTCCTCTCAAATAAAGGGCAAAAAGGCCAAAAATATAACTTTAAAAAAAAGTATTAAACGTTTTGACATCCTTACTCTGGAAACTTTTTAGTCGTTGTACTTTGAAGATTCACTAAAATCAAATCAACATGAAATTACACGAGACTTTGGGAACAAAATCAGCGCCAGAGAGATAAGCACAAAGTTACTAATAACAGCCAATTTGTCTTCATCAAATGAGCCACAAAAGTCTTCCTTTTTAAGAAGTTCTGCTAATCTGTTTACCTCGTCCAACCATTTAGCAAGAGTCACATGATCTTAAAGCTATAAATACACACACACACACACACACACACACACACACTAACATCTAGCCGGGTTACTCTTAATGCAAGTCAGCAAAGTAAAAGTGAATGTGACTGAGCTGTGCAGCCATAAATCAAACAGTACAAAGAGCAATCTGAGTATAAAACAACTCCTACACCAGGTTTTGATAAGGTTCAGAACTGATTCAATGATAAAACCTGATCAATCAATTATCTAGGAGCACTTAATGACAGAACACACGTTCAGGACACGTTCAGGACTGATTCCTTATCTCTCCCTCCACACCGGGTACAGAGTCAGCGTGTAAACACATTTCTGGAGCGTGTTGTTTTGAGATAAAGAAATGATTCAGCAAGTCTGACCTGCTCGCAGCCTTTGATGATGCAACAACAAAGGTGTCCACAGGGTTTTGGATTGACCATGGTGGTTATGTGCTCTTTGGCCTGCAGGTCCAAGAAGAATTTCTTGCTGCGCTCGGTCTTCTTCCTGCACGCCAAAACATCAGCGGAGAGACGTTTTTACTGAAACAAGATTATTACAGGAAGAGAGACGGAGAGAGTGTGGACACACGAACGGACACACACCAACGGACACACACACTTTTACCTTTCAGAGTTGAGATACATCAGCCGGGCCACGTTGTAACAGATACGAGCTTCCAGTACGACACAGTTTTCATACGCCTGCCTGTGAAGAAGGAACAGGGAGGGAGACGTCAAATATATATATATTTCAACATTTGCACCCTGCACTACCTCACTTACTGTTTAACTATTCATCTATTCCCTCCATTATCCAGATTTAGTTTAGTTTAACTCATATAGTCAGCCCTTTCTAGTCTGTCCTCATGTTGTTGTTTCGTCTTGTTTTTATATTCGGTCTTTGTTGTCAGTGTATTGTTTGTCTGTCTTGCACTACTTTGCACATGGCCACATGAGAAATGAAATTTCGTTCGGCTGTATACAAGGTATCCAGATGAATGACGATAAAGTTGAGTTAAAGTTGAAAGAAAAGGGAAGCTTAAAAGCACTGAATGTAGAAACAGAGGGCTTAACTTTTCCAGGAAAGACAGGATAGAGCAGGGGTTGTGGGACGAGATGTCTTCCAGAATGTTTTTTATTTATCTAAGTTATCTAAAATGAGTACATTTTACTGATTATAGTACAAAAAACAACAAAAATAGAAGCAAAACTTGAAATAAAACCTTGAAAATATAAAGTGTAATGAGTTTTCTGCCTTTCTTTGTTCCCAGATGACTCCTAAGTTTAGGGTTAGTGAACAGTTAATGATCTAAAGCATCAGTAGCAGCATAACACACAGGAAACACTGACACATGCTCATATAGGGAGGGTCACTTTCTGCAGACCAGCTAAATGAAGACACATTAAATCACTCTGAGGGACAGACAGAGTCTTTGGGATCTATATTTTGGGGGTCGTGGGCTGAAAAGTTTGTGAACCCCTGCATTAGAGAGTTTAATTAAAGAAGGTGTCATATCTCTATTACACTATCACAACAACCTCTTATTTCTTGGTGAAGCTCGGCCTCTTTGTCGCCATGCATGAGCAGTATTTTGGTGATTCCTATTTGCCTGAGAGGGAGTTGAGTCAAACACCCCCTCCTCAGTCTTCCATCAGGACACATGACTTACACAACCCCGCTCATCTGGCTTCTACTTAGACAATTACACATATAGGCGAGTCATTGTCTGATTCAGCTGCTTCTAACAGGACAGAGCATGGCTCTCATACACCTTAATACAGTCACAGTACAGCTTCCTGATACTTCAACAGAGCGGACAGATTTTAGAGAGTTGGTGAGTTATTAACTGTGACGTCAGGACACCACTGATCCTGAAAAGTGCTCACTCAAAGTGTTGCTTTATCTCTGCCTCCTCGGCGTATTTGGAGATCCCATTGACGAATAAAGTGCGTTTCACCTGCGGGGAAAAGAAGCAGGAGAGTTATTACAAACTACATTCAGAGCTGTGATTTTTTACAAAGAGTGTGTATTATTTCCAGAAGCAACGCCACCCACCAGGTCGTCCTCCTTGTAGTGCATCTTGGAAGTGTGCCGTCGCATGCTGTACACCGTCAGTAACAGGTACAGGAACGCAAACGTAGTGTGCAGCCACAGAAGAGGATCACTGAGGACATTAAAGGTAGAAAGGATTATGTGGTGGCACCAGAGAGTGAGGTTCAATATAAAGCCTCTGAGTGTTGTGTTTAATATATAGTGACAGTAGAAGAGTTACTCACGCTGAGTCCAAATTTGCTATAGTGGTTCGCCCGAAACTGTAGGCATTGTTTTCTGTGGGAGAGAGGAATAAGGCATCATATCAATAAAGGATCAGTCATGAACATACTGCTTTGTGTAGATTTTGTCTACAAGGCTTTGCATGTTTATACTGCTGGGGAGGACGTTACAGTCTCCTCGATGCTCAGCTGATCCTTGTTCAGACTCACCAAGTAGGTTTCCAGAGAAGTTAACAGGCATGATGATACCCACAGAAAGAACGCCCACCACAACCAGCAGGCCGATGATGTGTCGCTGAAAGGACAAGTAGTGTACGGCGTCCTCACCGCACTTCTCCCTGATCTCCTCATCTCTGCAGGATGACACAGCAACAAATTCAACATCACTCAAGACATTCAGAACAAAACAGGAAACTACAATGATCAGATTATTGTATAATATGCTGGAAGTAGGTTGACTCACTTGATGCGAAAGATGGCCGTTAGCCAGGAGCAGAAGCCCTTACAAAAAAGAGACAGAGGCGTTTTATCAGCTGGAACATGAAGCATGCAGAATATGTTTTTTAAAATCTCTTTTAAAAATACATTTTTACTGATGTGTTTTTAGAAGAGATGTCAGCTGTGTGTGTTTTAATCAAGAGGTTTTTATTCTTTTTCAGGCAGTATTTAAATTTGTATTTTTAAATATTTACATTCTAATAATTGTATACTTTTATATATTTATATTTTAAGAATTTAATGAGTTTATGTCATTTATATTTTTATATACTTATATTTTTTTATAATTCATATTTGTTTATACATATATATTTTTATAATTTGACAATTGTATATATTTATATTTTAAGAATTTAATGAGTACATATTTATATTTTTATATACTTATATTTTTATAGTTTGGTATTTTTTATAATTTTAGATTTGTTTATATATTTTCATAATTGTATATTTTTTATAGATTTGTTTTCATATATATTTTTATAACTTTATAGTTTTTCTATATTTATATTTTAAGAATGTACTAATTTATATCATTTATATTTTATATACTTATATTTTTACAGTTTTATATTTTATAATTTTACATTTGTTTATATATATTTTTATAGTCTTTGAATTTTATAGTTTTATATAGTTATATATTTCTGATTTGTTGGTTGTTTTTAATCTTTTATCCTTGTTGTTTTTATATTTCCAACATTAATAATAATAATAATAATAATGCATTTTATTTATAGGCGCCTTTCTTGGCACTCAAGGTCACCTTACAACATTAAAAACAAACAGTTTAAATAGCAGACAGTAAATAAAACACAATTTAAAACATTGTTTCCTTTCCTCTGTCTTCCTCACATTTCTCTTTTATTGTCTTTTCAGTTTCTTATTTGTAAAGCACTTTATAACCCTGTTTTGAACAGTGCTATATAAATAAAGATTATATTATTATTAGTAAACATGTGAGAGACCCATACATGATGACAAAAAAAATTGAGATTTAACAACACAATACACTACAAAGTCCACACTCTCAAAAGTGGAGATGTTGTGAAATCTCTCAGTGTCAAATGTGACTTTAAAGTAAACAAACATGGCGGACAGCAGGATTGTTGTCAAGCTAAATGTCAGTAGCTGCTTAGCTACATGGTTCATCCTTTGTTATAGTTGCTGAACTCCTCCTTGTCACTTTGATTGTGAGATGTGTTGTGGGACACGTACTACAGGAGAATCTGGTGAGATAATCTCTGGAACTATCAGGTCTGTGCTGCTGACCTTTGTCAGAAGGGGGGATCTGACCTGAGGTTGGCCTGATTATCATGCAGTATATGACCTGCTTTAAGGAACACTGTATTTTATTTAGTAAGAGCAGTTAGTAGACTTACTGTGTCTCTCTGATCAAATTCCACTGAGCTGGAAACGGAGGTGAGCCGCTCGTAGCGCTCCGGTGTCTCTGTTGTCAAAGCAGACGCCACACTGTACAGAGGAAACACAAACACCTCAAATCAACACCTCCGCTGTGAGGACGTCTGCTCTTTGTGTGTCATGGCGGGGGGATTACCATCAGTATGGAAAAGTTCACAACACAAAACACACACACACGCCCTGAAATGAGACTGAGGAGATTCACCCCTGTTTACCCTTTGTGGGCTTGACACAGGATTTGTTCTGGTTAACCGTTCAACCACAGGTGAAATCTCTGCAGCCGCATTTCATGCAGCATTAGGAGGCTACTCTACACAGGTGGGAAGCACCGTCACTGTCAGAGGAAAGGTTGTGACACAAAGTTAGGATGCTAAGCTCTACGGAGAAGAACAATCACAGAGGAAACAGAAACACAGCGATCATCAAGAGGGTGATTATGGAGTTTATCCAGCTGAGCCACAGGTACTCCTTCACATGCAGCAGCTTTATTTCAGAGCGGAGGTTGGATAACTTTATTACAACACCTGGTGAGGTGATGCCTGGGGATGTAAGGATACACTCAACACATGATTCCATTCAGATTTTTAGTTCACTCATGATTCTCAAGAAAACTGGATTGAACTCAAAATTTAAATAACTTTTGTTTTATTTAAATTCTCAGATATGGACAGTTGGGATATATGTTTCTTCTCCTCTCTCTTTGTAAACAAAGTCCTCCTTTTTCATTTTTAAGGTTTGTTGTAACTCAAATAAAACCACTGCACACTTTTTTTCAGCAACTTGCAAAAAAACTAAAATCACTACAAAAATACTTTGTTGGAAAATTTCAACAAAATTATAGAGAAAAGGAAAATGAAGGATTCCTAAATGAAAGTGTTAAATATTAAAAAAGTTTAAATTAGGGATGTAAATTTATATTTTCTGTGATTTAATTTTGGAAATGTTAATGATCAATTATCCTTTAATCATTAAAAAAACATTTTCCCCTAAATCAAATGTTCCTTCCTGACACAGTGTATATTACTGACAGTATTAAACAGCTACAGATCACATTGAGGTGTTCAAAATGTTAACATGCTGCATATATGGAAATAAGAAATATGAAGATAATATATGAAGATTTGACTTGTAGGGATTGCACTCGTATAAGGGCAGAAAATAGTGAATAGAGGGGAAGGATTAGATAAGTTTGAACTTCTTCCTTCTCCTTTTCACACATAAAGTAAATTGTTTCAGTGCTTGCTAATATTGATTTTGTTTCTTTTGTAAAACTGTTTCTTTTCTTTTTTTTTTCTTGTATGTTTGTATAACTCTTTCTTCTTTTCTACCTGTATGCTTTTTTTTTTATGTATTTTTACTTTTACATGTTAGAAATAAAGTCATCAAATCAAAATCAAATCAATATCAACGTGAGGAGCAGGCTCATAAATAATCTCAGTGGACACATGGTAATAGAGTGAAGACTCAGACTACAACATGTGGATTTACTGCAACAGGACAACTGAACAGGATCAGATTTTAGACTCACAGTGTCCAGTTTTCTCATTCTTATTGAGAAATAAACATTTAAACGTGGTGCAACCGGGTCAGAATCAGTCCGGCGACCTGTCACTCAGCTGCAAGAGACTTCATGATGTTGAACAAGAGGAGTATCATGCAGATATCACCTTCTACTGTTTAAAGAAAATATCCCAAAACAAATTTACTTGAATGGATTTGAATCCACCCTTATTTGGATCGTTTTTTTACCATCTTGTGATATATCCTTACATCCCTAGTGATGCCAGGTAAACTTTCACATAACCAGAAAACAAAAGGAGGACCCAGACTCTGCAGGAACTCCAACATTGATTCAGTGTTCAATACTACATTAAAAAAGGATGACGTCACCCGGGGATCTAAGAGACCGCTAATGGAATGAGGAGAGAGCCTGCGGCTGTAATCCACCGTCAGTCCTCCTCTCACATTCCTGTAAGAAGTAGGGATGGCTCATCTCAGCTCTAGTAGACAGGAAACTGAAGGCCCACCATGTTAGGGCCTGTCTATGAACAACAACCATCAGGGGAGAATTACCTCTCCCTGTAAGGATCCTGTCTGTGCAGCTCATGTGGTGTGCTCAGAGAGAAGAAGTCCATGCTTGATAAAGAGGTCAATACACAGATTAGCTCACACAGATCTGATTAGGACAGTGAGAGAGGACAGAGCCACCCCGCAGCAGACATAAGAGTGAACAGAGGGGGGAAAATGATTAGGAGCCTGGTGCTGGGAAACGCCTGGAGGAAGAGGAGGAGGAGGAGGAAGAGGGAAAAAGCTCAACCAACGACAGTGATAAGAGGCTGAAACCCACAGCAGCCTAGGCAGAGAGGACAAGACTCATGAGTTAGGTTAACCACGAAGAGGTGATGGAGAGAAGAAGAAGTTAGTGAGTCTACTTTACGGAGAGATGACCTACTATTCCCGATCATCCAGGCGACTGTACCGCTGATCCATTCTTCTGGTGAGAGGAGAGATAAAGCCATTCAGCTGAGTTCAGACTAAACGTCCCTGAAGACCAGTCAGGGAGCTGGTTCAGGGGGAACATGGGGGAGCAGAGTACACCGTGGGCATATCAATGAAGGCTATCTATCTATCTCTAAAGGTTTGATCATCCCTGAATGTTTTGGTGCAAAATGATCAACATCTGTTGGTCTCAGTTCCAAGTTTCTCCCCTTCAGTGTACAAATAATCATCACATGGATCAATGACACACATAATCATCTGTTACAGCCCTGAATCCTTCCAAAACACACATCAAATTCACATCCAACATCTGGTGATCAGTGCAGCTCTTCAGTAAGGTTTCAGATGTCGCTGCAACAGCGCTCATCTTCGGTCAGCGCACTCTCATGGGACTTCAAACTACACTTCCCGTCTGTTACAAAAGTGTCTCATGCTGCCGCCCCCCTCCCGGCCTCCCGGCCTCACGCCACGCTGCAACCTCGTTCTCTGCTCGACATGCAGCTGCAAAAATAGTGAAGCTGCAACATCACACAGACGCAGCAGGGGGATGTAGGTGATGGGGCACTGTGTCGTGAACTCTCCAGGGTTCAAAGCAGAGAAGTCGGAGCCGCCTCGCTCTTTCACTTCATCAGTCGTGTTGTTTCACCTCGTTGTGAAGCGCTTGGCTGCTAAATCTGTCAGTGTATTATCATGTAATAGCGGGGTTCTTACATGCAGATTGAAGCCTCTCATTTCCTTACGCCTTCTTCTCGTTCAAAAAACAGTTTGTTCTCTTTTACTGCAAAGTGAAGAAACCATCTAACAAGCGCCAAAGTTGAGCAATCTCAGAGGGCATTATTTCCATTAAAAAGGGAAACTGCTGACACAGACTTCTCGTCTTGAGTTCACTCCTTGTGATGTCTGCATCTGGCAGACAAACAGCTCCACCCTCTGAACAAGAATAAGGATGTTTTTTAAAGTGTTTGTAGTAACTAACATCCAGAAGGAACTGCCACAAAGTGACAAATACTCATAAAATGTGTCTTTGGTGGAAAAATCAATGAGGCTCCAAAGCAATAATGGCTCCTACAGTCTAATGCACTAACAGGCACTCTTTGGCGTTACTTTGGAGCTCTTTTCACATTTTTATAACCCTCTAGTGAGGTTTGTTTCCCTCTTATTGACGACAATGACTCCACCTGTGCTATAAAGCCTCTGTGCACATGGGCTTCAGTCACATTTTGCCTGATTTAGTCTGATTACATCATCGGCTGTGTATTATTCAGAGGCATTAAACGAAGGGTTCTGATTGGCCGCCTGCTGCACTGACTCTGTAAAAGATGCTTTCACTTGAGGATCAATGATCAAGATGTTAAGAGTCACAAACAGTTAATAATCAACTCTTCTAACCCGTGTGATCCAAGGGGGGGCAACCTTTCAGTAATGTGATGTTAGCTGCTCTGTTATCAGTGTGTGTACTCTGTAGTGTTTTTACTCTTCATGATTAGTCACAAATCAAAAAGCCTCAGTACCGGACCGTCCGCTTGAATCTGATGTGATCTTATTACCTGTCGGCGTCGGTCACTAGAGCCAGGCGCCCGTAGTCCCATGCTACTTTCCTCAGGAAGGAAAACACAAACAGCAGCATCTAGAAGACAAAATAAACACTGGATGTAAACACTTCTATTCCCTTTGTTTACACTTCAGACATGCAAAACAAAAGTCACATAACTGCCTGAAGGTGTTTCTTTTTTCAAAAACACCTTCCTGGAAATCTTTCACGTCAAAGGGTTCAAAGACTTCACGACACCTGAAAGGCAGGATTTCAACTATGTTCGCTGTAGCTTGCTTGAGGTTAAATTAAACTTAAATCTGCATGAGTTGAAACTTTGTTTCAGCTTACTGCTGAAGCTGAGAACAACTTCACTTTTGTCCACTTAAGAAGAAAGAAAGGTGAAAGTTAAATCTTCATTTTTAGGAGGTGTGTGATAGGATCACTCGACTCACCAAGAAGCACATGAAGTCAAGAGCTAGGACAGTAGGCACCCCTCCAAAAGGCAGTCCCTGGAGCACGGTGCTGCGTATTCGGGCCGAGTAACACAACTCCTGAGAGGTGTTGCCCGGCCGAAGCGGCGGCTGCGTCGGGCAGCTCTCTGAGTCGGGGCATCCTTGCGCGACCCAGACGGCCATTGTTATAATCAGCACTCGGTGCATCACTCACTGCAGCATGCTGACAACCTGCAGAGACGACAGAACAGACACAATGAAGTTATTCCTGACAGGAAATAAGAAATGGAGAAAAGATGACAGAGAAGTGATGATTAAAATTCTTTCTGTCACAGCGGTGATGATGAGATGTGTCTCTGTGAAGCTCCAAGATAAGAGATAGAAAGATATTTGAGGATGTGGTGGCAGAAATACATGACTTCAGAGGGGATTAACACACTTTTCTGCTGTCATGACTCACATGCTGTTTCTTTGACCACATGCGTGACATCTAAAATATACCCTCGTATCATATCATGATGATACACTTTCTGTTCCTTGTTTGCAACCACAACAATACAGGGTTCAACTTTCCACTGAATTCAAAATCACTGCAGTAAGTGAAACTTTGTCCTCACAATTCGTAGAAAATCAGACACTAGTTATTTCCTATTTCGTACACTGTCATCTCACTGAGACGTACAGGTGCAGCTCAATACATTTGAATATTGGGAAAAGGTTCAATGAACACTGTGTATCTCCCTCTAGTTCAGTACTAGGTCACCACAGTCATGGGGAAGACTGCTGACTCCACAGTTGTGCAGCAAATGATCACAGACACCCTCCATAAGGAGAGTAAGCCACGGAGAGCCAGAGCTGAAGAGTCTGTGCCACATTGATAAAGTCATTCGCAGTAAAGGAGCCCAAACAAAGTATATTAAAAGTGTATACATGAACATACTCTTAAAAACCATAGCTGTATTTTAAATCCTACTTTTGATTGATTTTAGGAAACATTCTGATAATCTGAGATACTGGATTTCTGCATCAAAGTTACAATAAAGAAAGCTTGAAATATCTTATTTTACATGTCACAAATAAAGATAAATGATAAATGAAGGTTTGACTTTATGCATTACATTACTGACAACCTTACATAAAATAATCACCTCTTTTGGTTTTAATTAATTCTCCTTAGAGTAATAATTTGTCTTTGATTGGTTAGAACAGCTGAAGAGAGCCAGAGATGCAGCAAATGCTCGAGACTGGGAGTCAAACCAAAGACCGCTGTGACGAGGACTTCAGATTCTGTACATGGGGCGCAGGCTTACACGGGACTTCCACCAGATCCATGTCCGGTCCGCTGCGGTCCATCTCCGTGCTCTCTCTTCTGTCAACACCCACCGGTTCCTTTTCAGAACGCAGCACAGAGGAGGACTGCCGGACAGCTGGAGTCATGTGACCCAGGTTTTCCCGGAGGGCTCCGACCTGCCAGATCAGATACTCAACCGGAGCGCAATGGAGCTGATCCAGTGGAAGTTAACACATCGACTAGAATAGAAATCTATCAGATCCGGTGCCGTGACGGATCGGAGACGGATCGGAGACGGATCTGGTGGAATTTGGCCGTTACACTCCAAGGCCACTGGCGTCCCCAATTCAGTCTCCTTTAACTAAAACAACATCTGGGTCTTTAGCTTCAAGATGTTTGCTTTCATCAGCATTCACGGTTTGTCTCAGTCAGGTTACATACGCTAAGGTTGCTTAAACTTCAGTCATTTAGTGAATTGTGGTTTTGATGAGAACAGTTACTCAGTTGGGATAAACCTCACATCTGCATCCTACATCCTGTTACTGTGTTCATCCTTGAAAGCATTAATGTAAGAAACAACAAGCAGTTGACCTCACAAGCCTCCTAAGTGCTAATGATGGAAAACATTTACAAAGCATGAATAGTGTATGAGGCGTAACAAGTCCAGAGAGATTACACCCGCCTGAAGCTAAAGCATGACCTTAATGGTCTGAGCAGTTTACACCTGACTTTTGGGTTTCTGAGTGAGACCAGGTCGCTTTCTTTCTTGGCTTGGTGTACATTGTAGAGTGTGATTACTGCTCCTCGCACCAGGAGAGAAACTGAATTAGATGTACAGCGAGGAGCTTTAAGCTGTAAAAAAACAGGATCATTTTACAGTTTCCTCATGCAGTTCATTGAGCCTTTGTTTACATTTCCCACCGGCAAAGTTTCACTGAAACTAGCACAGCTAAAGAAGGAAGGAGGATATTTCTCCTTCATTTACATAAAAGACACAGCAAGGATCAGAAAAAGGTCAAAGGAACAGCTCGGTCAGGCTGGATGATTCTTTGAATCTAAGGAGGAGAGGGATCCACAGCTAGGGCTGGAACAACAACAGGCTGACACACCTGAGAGACTACAGACTATGATACGTCATCATCAGGAAGTCAGATCCATCAGTAAGGATCACTGTACTCTCGATGTGAGGTAGAGAGGAGAGCCATGTAGCACTTCCAGGGAGAGGATCAAGAGGAGGCAGGTGTGTGTCATGTGACCGAGGTTTTCTCCTCCTCCTCCTCCTCTCCTCCTCCATGTTGTCTTTCTGGTCCTCTGAAAACCTCTGACCTGTTGACTCCAGGCCTGGCTCCGCTCATCATGACTTTGGTTTGTTGTTGTAGTTAAGTGAAATACGATCTGAGTGTTTTATTCTGAAAATTAACCGGATGTTTTCATTTTGTTTTGGTGAAACCTGACTTCCTGTCCCGCTCCATCTGCTCTGTTGAGATTGATGCATCGTGCTCCGGCATCCGGCACAAATAGAAGTCCTGTGTATCTGATCCGGATCAGAGACGCAGCTGCAACGCAACAGAGCGGATCCAGTGGAAGTTAACACATCGCCTAGAATAGAAACCTATCAGATCCGATGCTGTGACGGATTGGAGACGGACCGGACATCCAAAGGTTGCAGTACCACCAAAAAGTGTGGGGTCAGTTTGGCAAACAGTTTAAACCAAAGACAACATGGATGATAACGTCTAAATTTTAAAAAAGGAATGCTCCGTAATTTAAAGTACTTAACAAGCTCATTAATTACCGTCTGCAACGCTGCCTCTGATTTGCTGTAAAATGTACAGATCTATTTTTGTACGTAGAGGGATCATAAGCCCCTCTCCTTTGGAATCATCTACCAGTCAGGGTCCAGGAGGCAGACACCCTCTCTACTTTTAAGAGTAGGCTTCAAACTTTCCTTTTAGATAAAGCTTATAGTTAGAGCTGGATCAGGCTTGGGCCAGCTTTTGTTATGCTGCTATAGGCCTAGACTGTCGGGGGAACTGGCGCACTGACACACTGGGATCCTAGCTCACCCCCTTCCCCCCAACCCCCCCTCATCACTTCCTTTAACTCTTCCTGTCCCATGAAAGTTACTAACCATAGACCTTTCTGGAGTCCCTGAGCTCCCTTGACTCGTAGGTTCCTCTGAGCTGCCGTAGACGTCCTCCAGCTGATACGGACGTGCTGGACTCCAGCGGCAACAGCTACTACTACTCGTCTCATCACTATCCCTCTGTCAAGACCCAACACGGTCTCAGCAGATGTGTGTCTAACATGAGTCTGGTCCTGCTGGAGGTTTCTGCCTGTTAAAGGAACTTTGTCCTCTCCACTGTAGCTTGCTAAATACTGCGATGTGCAATGCTCATGGTGGATTAAGGTGGGGTCAGACTGAGTCTTATCCTGTCTCTGTTCATAATTTGACATAGAGTGGTCTAGACCTGCTCTGTTTGTAAAAGCATCTTGAGATAACGTTTGTTGTGATTTGGTGCGATACAAATAAAGGTTGATTGATTGAAACCAGCCTGTACACAGATCACAACACACAGAGACTGCATGGATGGAGAGAGAATGCATCTTCAGAGATGTCCTGACCCTTTAGGTCCAAAGCAGCATAACTAGGGACTGGTCCAAGCCAAGCCTGTGTCTTTGTGAAGCTCCAAGATAGAGATAGAAAGATATTTGAGGATGTGGTGGCAGGAATACATGACTTCAGAGGTGATTAACACACTTTTCTGCCGTCATGAGTCCCATGCTGTTTCTTTGACCACATGCGTGACATCTAAAACATACCCATCTCCGATCATATCATGATGGTACACTTTCTGTTCCCTGTTTGCAACCACAACAATACAGGGTTCAACTTTCCACTGAATTCAAAAGAACCTTAGTAAGTGAAACTTTGCCCTCACAATTCGTAGAAAATCAGATACTAGTTATTTCCTATTTCGTACACTGTCACCCTGCTGAGACGTACAGGTGCAGCTCAATACATTTGGCTTTCAGTTAGGTGTATGACAGTTTCTAAGTTCAACAAATGCATGTGATGCAGATGTTGTCAAATCAATTAGTAACCATGTTTAATAACCACAGTTATTTTGATTTGCTTTGAGGTCACGGTTATGATTTGTCATAAATACAACATCTGACACAGAAGCCAAGGAGTTGTGAAATCTACAATAACTTCTCACAAAGAAACCGAGTGATTCAAAGACTCTGACTCATTTGGTAATTCCCTGAAATGTCTTATATTCTGATGAAGTGTTGGAGAAGGTGCATGGGTGTTTGCACAGTCCCACTGCTATACTCGTGCCCTTTGACCCACTACTAGCAGCAGCATTCACGATGCTGCTCATCTGCCCTAACACTAACTCATTTATCCGCTAACTGGAATGCTGTGACATCAGTGGAGAGGGACGCAGCCAGAGCTGAACAATAAGCCGATAGAGACCACAGGGTTCAAATGGACCGGTCTCAACCCAAGGAGGACACAACATACCCCCCTGTGCCTTCAACAAGACTGCCGCACATCCTGGGACCCATGGCTGCAGTTCAGACTGTTTAATATTCAACACCAACGATTTGGAGAGGACGTTTCCAAAACAACTAGATACAGATATTATTGATTGTATGTGATGGGATCCATCTTTTAATCTTCAAGTGTCAGGGCTCAGGTATCACACATATTTGAATGTGCATGAATTTGAATGTGTGTTTTTTTAGTGTGTATATCAGAGTGTTTCATTAAAATAGTCAGGGAGAACAAATAGCATCCAAAAGCAAGTAGGGCTTTGGTTGTTGGAATCATACAGTAGTTGTTGTTTTTGTTTTTAGATCAGTTGTTGACTTTTTTAAAACAGGGGTTAATGGAGGGCAAGAACACAGCAATAAGCCTCCTTTCTATTGGAGGATCAGAGCTGGTTAGTACATTAAAGCTCTTGGTCTCAAAGATTGAACTTTATAAGATTGACATTAAAATAATAAATGAAAAACAATAAATAATCAAATGAAATTAAAACAAATAATTAGTTGGATAAAAAATAAAAATAAAAAGTGGTTAAAAGGATGAAGTCACACAAAAGCAAGTCTGTAAAAATGGGGCGCAGGCTAACACACTAAGGCTAATGGCGCCTCCAATTTTATCTCTTTAAACTCAAAAAGCATCTGGGTCTTTAACTTTAATCTTGGACTCAAAGATTAAACTTTATACCACTTTAAGACAATATTGTGGCACATTGCTCGGTCTTAATAAGGTTTTTAGTCACAGTTTGTGTTTTTAACTATTTGAAATTGTTCCCCAGGCTGTTTGTCTTTCCTTAAAGTGTCACTGTGTGGTTTTACTCTCAACAAACTAGAGCCTTGTTTAAACTAATGGCTGGTTTATACTGGATGTGTTTGTGACGCGCAGCAATACTTCCCCAAAACGCTGCAGGGCATTGTGGTCTCTCAGTTTGGATCTGATGCTCAATTGAGAACCAGTTTTTTGTATTTCGACTGTGTGAGAACTTGCTCTCGTACAGGAAAACAAGTTCCAGAGCAGCACCCACTCTTTGCTGGTCTAGAACCGCAAACCGCTTATGTCAGGGGTTAGGGGCGTGGCTTCCATGACCACAAAGACAAACCAAACGAGTCGTATGGATTCGCCGTCCATGTAAAGCACGATGAGTAGCACAGAAGTGTTGGTAAAGTTGGATAAGTCCTCTTCGGGACGTCATGTGATTACAAAAAGCCAAGAGCAACACCAGCAAGCATGCTATGTTGTCCGCCATCGTTGTTATCCTGAGGGGAAGTTTGCGCTGGCGTGCTGGGAACAGTGGTCACATAGAAGTGACGCCATGACGTGGCTCGAGCACCAGCCTGGAACTAGAACCAGGTCCACGTTGGTCGAAGGGGGGTATCTTTACTTTTTCAGAGCGGTTCAGAGTGCTTTATGGTAATTCACAGCTGATACATGTTGCTGTTTGTCATACAGACATGATTACATGAAGAACAGAGAAGAGACATCAGAGGAGATGAAACACACGGCCCATGTGAGGGAACCCTGGAAGTGCTGGAAGCTGATTTTACTTACTGAAATAATAATGTTGAAAATGAAACTTATTCTAAGTCCTGTCCAAATATGTGTTCATAAATCTTCTTAGATCTAAGCAGCCTGCAGCTTACACCCATTTATGAGATTTCAGAAGCATGACACTTTTAATCCAGAGTGTGTTTTCTATCTGTTGTAGATTATATCAAGCTTAATGACTTAAATAGCTCTCCCTAAGATGTTTAGCAAAATTATTTATTGTAGATATTTTAATGTTTGAGTTGATCTTCTAGCAGACGGTGTGCTTGCTCCTTCTCATGCAGGGAAAACAACGTGGTTTGTCTAATTGTCTGATCTAATGCATGCTGTTAAATTAAACAGACAAACAATGTTAGAGAGGCGCCGCTGTGAACACAAATAGAGTGCAACAGGGATAAATTAGAGCAATGAATCCTCAGCCAAGCAGGCAGCTACATGTTTCTGCATGCTAATGAAGATGCAACCACTTTTACTTTTTAAAATCTGCCTTTTAAACTGCACAGCTCTAATGCTGTCCACCTCCCAGGGCACACATTTGGGATCTTGTGCATTTAGTGGATTTACACTGCGTCTCATCAGTGGGTGATATTTGGGTGGGTGGTATTTGAAGAGGCTTTGCAAAACAAAAGGATACACATCAGGTTATCAGCTGTTGAGCAATGCCACACTGACATGCTGCAACATGCCTTCCTGACTGAATTAAACCGACTTGAGCAGAGAGGGAAACATTAACCGGTTACAGCAGTAACTTTGGTGTGTTATCTTATCACCTTCATTCCAAGCACCTTGTATGTAGATCATTCTAAATACTCTGTGCTTCTGTATATACTTTATTATTGTTTTATCATATTTTATTTTATATTAATTGTGTTTATATGTAATTTTATTTTAATTTTATTCTTATTAATATATTACTTTATTTCAAAAATAATAATACAATTTCATATACTTTTTTATTCTAATTTAATGTATTCATATTTATATCTCTTTTTTATTTGTATTAATCTCTTATTTTTTATTTTAATTATAATTGTATCTTTATCTCTTATTTTATTCTATTTTAATTATAACTTTATTTTTGATTATATCTTTATTCATGTCTTATTTTATTACTTCTTTCTATTAATATTTTGACTTCCTTACATACTGTTAAAAGAGCATACTGTAATAACTGAGTTCCCCTTCCCCCCTGTATAAATAAAGTATTTCTGATTAAGCTCTTTAACAGAAGCTTATAATCCAGATAATTAAACATATTTAATATTTAAAACATAATAGGAACAAGAGTTGGCTCAATTTAATCGATTTAGAAAGTCTTTGGTTGACAGATTACTTTTTAACAGCACAAACCACAAATATGTTCAGTGTTTGGACAATGGATTACCTTTAATTAAAACAAATACCCTCTATGAAAGAGTGTGTCATGTTTCTCTTGTCTTTATTATAACTGGCTGTGTGATGAGTAAATATTCATTTGTATATTTAATTGACTATGAGCTAAACCAGGTAGTTCCTGCCGTACATGTTAAAACATGCTGCATCCTGCACAATCACACATCCACCTTTAAAAAATCTCTGATAATACAGACAGCTGATAAAGCAGATTTGCACGCATTAGTCATGTTGCTATTTGCCTGTAAATCATTGAGAACTGCACCCTGCTCCAGCTCTGCTTTAACACACACTGATGATGTCAGAGCGCAGCTTCATAATTGAGTCACAGCATGTCTGTAAATTCAGAAAACACAAAGGGAAGAAAAGGAAAGGAGTTCAAATAAAAGGTCTCATGTATGGAGGAGTGAATCCCCCTTGATGTATTTGTGAGTCAGCATTTTAGGGTAAAAAAAAACAACTATTAACTGTAACTATAACTGTTGCTAAATAAAACACAGATGCATCTAACTCCTCTTAGTCTGGTCACACCACACAAAGTCTTAACTACTGTTGTCTCCATAAAGGTAATCCTACTCCTGTAATAAACCCCACCAACAAAAGAGTTCCTCATTCATCCCTTCCCTTCTTTTCAAATACTTCAAAGCCTGAAGTGATCCAATTAAACAAGACCACAAAAAGTTGCAGCTACTCATTCAACTAACCTTCAATTCAATAAATAATAAGGCATCACTTTGCGTTCAGGTAGGGCCGAGCATTCATCTCCATCAGAAACAATCACATCCTGCTTTCAGGAGGAAAAGAAGCAAAGAGATGTACTAGACTTAAACTGAAATACACTTTCAGGAGTCATTAACCAAATCACCGTCATTTCCTCTCAGAGGAGAGCGCCGTGACGAGAGGAAGGGGAACTATAACACTCTCCTCAAGTGAAAGTACTGAGGACCTTTCAAGTGGTTTTATCAACACATCCAGGATGGAGTTATGGATTTGGTGCACCCTTTGTCAGTAATCACGTGACGTCACCCATCTGTTCCTGAAGCGCTGTTTTGAGGCCAATCGGCTGCTGTGGAGCGATTGTGACGTATAGAGGCGGGGCTTTGAGCCTCCTCGCCAACAGCTACAGTGTTCCCGCCTGTCAATCAAGTCAGCTGTGCCTCTCATTGGAATATCTTTGAAATTAACACATTTTGAAGATCAAGAAATGATCTATCCAGACTACACTGGTCTTTTGAACCAGGCTGTAAACATGTTTATTTCTGCTGTAAAGATCGTCTCTTTGAATTGGTGTGTATGTGGTTTCCTGTACTTCTGGAGCCAGCCTCAAGTGGATCCTCTATGAACTGCAGTTTTTAACACTTCTGCATTGGACTCATATTTTAGCCCAGAGGTTGCCGGTTGTGTAAAACCAGAGATAGGCTGATGAGTTAAGGACACAAGCAGGAAGGACTGTTTGGTACTCATTCATTCTTAAGTCATCGTTCAATCACATCAATCTATCTCTCTTTATCTCTGTCCTCCTGGTGATCAGCTAATAATGGGTGTTAATCCTTTCAAGCACTAAACCATCCTGATTTAGCCTCAACCCTTATCGATCAATCATCCTGCTGCTGCTTTGAAATATAAATCTTGGGCGCAGACTTAGCCTAATGGTTAAGTTGTGCGCCCATGTAGCTGGTGGCAATGTTCGAATTCAGCATGCATGTCATTCCAACACTCTCTAACAATGTCCTACACTATCCACTGTCCTCTCTATAAAATAAAGGTGTAAAAGCCCCAAAAATACAACTTAAATATATATATATACAAAATCTGTTCCCCTCTGTTACACTTTCAATTTGAGCACTGCAACCCTCCTACTCCCAGGTGGCCTGCAACCCATCTCAACAGCATCCAGGTCCAGGTCCAGGTCCTCAGCTCATCCTGCCTCCCTCCTTCACTACCACCACTACTACTAGTGTCCGGGGGAGTCTAATCGCTGGAGACATGCTGGCACATCTCTCATATTTTCTGAACTTGTGAAATAAAGAAAAGTTCACTCATGATGAAGTCTATCCTGATTTCACTATATGCCTAACTTCACCACAGTAAAGTTCTCACGTTGTGATTTGAGCATTAGCACACATGTTCTCCTCTGCTGCTGCTTCACCTGACTGTCAGGTACTGAAAACACCATCTTCATCCCTTTAGAAGCTTTGCACAATATAACACTTGGAGCTTGAGCTGCCAGCACACTGAACATGAAGTGAATGCATTGTGTAAAAGTATTTATGAGGAAGTAAATAAAGGTTTTTTAAGAAGTACAGGGAGGAGGAAGAATTTTGATTACCACTAGTAGATGAGAATGAAGCTATGTGTGATGATAAGATGTGTTTGTTTGAATGCAAATGAATGTGAGATGTGTCACAAGTTCACAACAACACTAAATACATAATTGAAGGCTTTGCATTAATATTCAATGAAGTCACTGACCTGCAAGCAGACAGCTCATGTTCATCCCTTTATAAGCTATTAGCTGTCACAGTGAAACTCATGCACACTTCAACCTGTCAGCCACTGACTGAGATCCTCTCAGTGCAGGATTGCATAACTTCTACTATAGTTAGATAGCTGAGATATGTGAGGAATTACTGATAATCTGCTGGTGTGTCAAAATCCTGCAGATTAAAGTGGAGCCTATGTCTTCATGTCTGAGGTATGAAGGGGTTGTGGTTGAGGTAGGGTCATAGAAACACATATGAGAGTCCCCTGGAGTCATCATTAACTAACCCACTAGTTTAAATAGTTTAAATAGTTTGAATCAGCCTTAGCTAATGCTAGAGCTAGTTCACATTAGATCAGTTAGCTTTAGTGAGCTAATAACGGGATGTTTACTAGTTAACCAGCACCGAAGCTAACAGTTAGCCACCCAAACTGTTGAGAACAAGCTAACCACTTGGTGTCAAAGTGTGATAAAAACAGAGTTAGTGTATTTTAAAGGACTTACCGAGCAATGATACGCAGCAGGAGAGGAAACTTACAAGCTAGCAGCAGAACCGTTGCTGTTAGCTCACTGTAGCTCGATGTAGCGAATAACAGGTGGAGACTTTCTGATGTTGGAGCTTGTTTTCACACAAAGTCAGAATTCAGTGAGTTATATCCAAAGCCACGAGGCTAAACTGATGCTGTATAAAGCTGAGCAGACCAACAGGAGAGCTGTTTGTAATGAAAGACTAGTTTAATCTGTTGTGTCTGTCAGCCAGTCTAACAACTCTTACCCGACCAGTCCAACTGAACACTCACGCTGCCTTCACTGACTCCAGGAGGGCTCGGAATTCACAAGTTGTGATGGCGAATACGCGTTGCATGTGTTCTTAGAGGCGTTACATCGTAATGTAGACGACACATGGATACTACAAAAACAATATGTCATCTTAAACTGCTCGGGGGAAAAAATAAGGTGCTAAATGAGTATGGAACAAGGATTTAGCACTTGTGTCATAGACAAATTGAGAAAAAAAGATTATCAGATCAAAAATCTATAAAAAAAAAATCTCTGCATGAATTGATATCAAGTCAGTCAACTTATCCGATCATCTTTCCAGATTTACAGACCTTGCTCTTTCTTCAAAGTGCGTTTGCGTTACCTTCCCAAAGCCGGTAACTAATTTGTCCGATTATTCTAACGACCCTTGAACGTTGCGAGCGTGACATAATTGGAGATGGAGCTTCTCCCAGCGCGTGTGTTTGACGTCATAAAAGCCGATGCTGCATTCTCGGTACTCCTCGGATTGGAGAGTTTGAAGGCAGAGTTCAGGTGCTCAGTGGGTTAGAGTCAGGGCAACGTAGACTCCAGTACAAAAATATATCATAATTAAATTCTTAGAAGTGAATAAGCTGCTTTATTTAGGCAGCAAATACGGGTAGCAGCTTATAAATAGATGCAGGAAACTATAAACGCGAATAAATAATTAATAATGTCAATTCAGTTAAGATTTACTTTGGTTTTAAAATAAGAAATACGGCTATTAACTTAACAAGACGGATAACTTAATTTCCCCTGTTATTTGTTCCTACTTGAGGGATCATTCACGTTCATTGGTGGGGTCCCTGAGCAGCTCCTTCAGCAGCAGACTGAGACTCTCACCCTGCAGGACGGAGCGCTACCTCAGGTCCTTAATCCCATCTGCAATCAGACTGTTTAACACCAGCACTGCTGTGTCCCGTAAATCAGCTGTTCTCATCTTTCATTACACTACATGGAAGTTACTATGTGACTTGGCACATTCACAAATAACTACTGTATCCATCTGAATCACACTGTTCTTCATACTGTGTATGTTTGTTTTTAAATAACCTGGTCCAATTTTTATCATGCAATAACTTACCTTATCTAGTCATCAGATAGAAGTGTACATAGTGTGTATATATCTGTAATAGTTGCCATATTTTATTTTATTTTATTTTATTTTATTTTATTTTATTTTATTCTATCCTATTTTACCTTTGTCATTGCTATTATTATTGTTATGATATTTTTTAACTATGTTAGTACATTGTTGTATTCCCCTGTCCCGTGTTGTAAGCTGCTGTAACAAAAGAATAAAGTATATCTTATCTTATCTTATTTTCTCATATGGACACTCATTTTTCCGATTATTCAAACCTCACCTGAATGCAGCATCACTCAGCACGCTTTGTGCTTCTTCCTTCAGGTATTTTAGATTTCTTCAACCTCTGACCATCAATATTTATTAACAATTATACAAAAGAGCATTTTATTGATTACAAGGTTAAATATTTGTGCTTATATATGTATATATTATTTTGTACATGCTTATAAAGGTTGTGTTTATCAGCTAGCTCTGTTGTGTGTCGCGTGTTAGTGACGTCACCCCTTGCTTTGACATTGGCATGTAGCATGCAGGAAGGGTAACGTCTCTAAACTGTGCTTTCTGTTGTTATCTGTCGACTTTAAATGTAGAAGCTGATTTTCTTCTGTTATCTAGGACTCACACTTCAAACAGAGGTTACATGGTTAGCTTGTGTTAGTGATATTATAAGTGTTGAGCTTGTTAGCTTCATGCTAATCATGTGTGATTTCTCTCCACAGCTGACAGAAGTGAAGTTATGTCTCTCCTCCAGCTTTCCAGACCCCTCCTCGGGCTCCTCGCAGAGACTTCATCCAGGATACACCAGAGGACTTTTAGGTAAGACTTCCTCCTGCTGTAACAAGATGTGAGAGCAGTGTAATCAGGATGAATAGATGTATTTCATTCACTTAAATGTGGAATAAAACACAAAAAGCTGATTTACTTACATATCAATTCTTTAAAATGAGGATTTTAATATCTCAAAATATGTGTTTGACCTTTATTAAAATCATAGAGCTTTCTCCAGGGCCTCCTCCACACTTTTTGCCTGGGTGGCCCACCTGACTAATGCAGGGGGGGGGGGCATGAAGTATGTGTACACACAAAGAAATGAATATCACTAATTTACCCTCTCTATAATAATACACAAAATAACCCTTTAACAGATGGAGAGGAGGGGAGGAACTCTAACAATGCAAAAACAAAATATAATGCAAAAGATTTAAAAGAATAAACTCAAAGTAAATAAAATGAATAAAGTGGAGAGACAGTGGACCAATAAGTCATCGTTATAGAGGTTTTAAAAACAACACATAAATAAATAAAAGCATTAAAGGACAGTTATAATTATTTAAGAATGGAAAAGGATAAATTAAGAACATTCAATAAAACAATAAATAATTTAATGAAATTATCAAACATAATTAAAACAATTAATACATTGGATAAAAAATAAATATGATAATAAATTAAAGTAAAAAGTGGTTAAATGAATTCACATACTGTATCTACTTCAGCAGCCAACTTTCACACATGTTATAATCTTCTGAATAATTTAACTGTCAGAGGTAACACAACTCATGTGGAGAGGGAGACGCTCTCAGCTTACTTCAGGCTCTGGGTAACTTTAGCCTCAAACTGAAGTGTGGCCATGATGGGAACTTATACTTTGGCTGCAGCAGGTTTATCAACCGTCTGAATTCTTCGTCAACCACAGAAAAAGTCTGGAGGTCTTTGGTGTTACATCAGCGTTGCATCTTGTGACCTCTTAAAGGGGACATATCACGCTTTTTTCATCAATATATATTGGTCTAAGAGGTCCCCAAAACATGTCTTTAAAGTTTATGCTCAAAAAAACACTTTGAAATCAGATTTTGGTCTGCCTGAAAAACCCTCTTCTTCATTCCTCATCAGAACACTCTGTTTTCCCTCTGACCACGCCCCCTCCGGAAATGGATGTGCCTCCGCTCTCCAGCACGTTGATCTAATGTTTACATGTTGGCTGAATATACACGGCTGCTCAGAGATCGCGTTACTTCAACCCTCTGAATCTGATCCAGAATCTGATCCTGACGGAGAGGCGCCTGCAGCAGGACCTTTCTGAAGGATTGGTCACAGATTTAGTGTTTCTTGTTGTTTTATTTGTCAGCATGTAGACGTGTGTCTTGGTACACAGCTACAGCTACAGCTACAGCTACAGCCATGAACATATAGCTATGTGGCTATGCTAATTAGCGCTAGCACTTATCCATGACAAATAAAAATCATCCACTAGATCTTCAAATCTGCAGACGCGGGGAGTCAAAGCGACCTTTGTGTTTATTAAGACAGCCTACAACTAGCATGCCTCCCTCCTAAGCTCCTTGTTAGCACACATGTGTGCAGGGAATGAAAAACGGAGGAGGGGTTGAGTTGTATTTTATACAGTCTATGGGCTGAACAAGCTCCGAGCTCTGACTTCCTGTTACAGACCGGATATTGTTGTTACGTAACAAAAACACTGAAGTCTGAAACGGCTGGTTTCAGCACACATTTACAGAAAGGTGGAGAAATCAGAACAGGGGCAGAATGGATTCTTTTCATTCTCGGGGGGTTTGTAGACAGGGACACAGATTTCAGGTAAAGAACCATTAAAAAGTCAATTTTGCATGATATGTCACCTTTAAGCTCTCGCACTTAAATGGTGAAGTGAGGCTGTGAACGCCTTCTTCAGAGTCTTTCAGGACGATGTTTGCCAAGTAGCTTCTTATATTACTCATGTTCCTTGACGTGTAGGTCATCACAGTCTGGGAGCGTCTGCATGTGGTTTTTTCTTTGTCAGTAATCACCTCTCGCATTTCTCAACATGGGATAACCAAAAAGCTTCACAACTGCTGGAGCATCCACAACTTCTTTATTTATTTATTTAACATTTATTTAACCAGGTTGGTCCCATTGAGATCAAAGATTTATTTTTGAAGGGAGACCTGACAGAGACAGACACACAGAGAGCAAAGTACACTTTACAAGCACAACGTTTGCCTCAGAAAGAGCCGTGACCTAGGAGGCAGTTGTAACAAGATACACTGAAAACAGCGACATCCTAAAGATTCAGCTTCAAGGTCTTTGATTTTAGATTTTAAAACATTCAGTGACACCAGCTCCTCGAGTTTCAAGCCATTCTGCAATAAATTGGTGCTGCGTCACAGAGAGACCGGCATGATGTTTGAGGCAGTCACACTTCAATAAAGGTCAAATAGTTCCCGGTGATTATCAAATACTAGTTTTTCTTGAAATGTCCAACCTTGTTGTTTTTTTTTACAATTTAAACTCCCAACAAAAACATTTCTACTCTTCAATGCAGAGAAAGCTACAAGCTGACAGTCCAAATAGTTTATACTAACATAAGTCCCGCCTCTGATAGTCAATCATAGTTTAGGATTTGGGGTGGCATCAGGTGTTTTCAGGTGGTTCTCTAGAAGAATCTTAATTGAATGTTTTTAAATATAAAGTTTTGGATTCCTCCCTTAAAGCACTCTGATATGTTGAAGATAACCAGTGTTTGATTTTCTGTCCCGACAGTGTGTCCGCCGTTTCAGCAGCCATTCAGAAAATGACCAGAGTGCGCGTCGTGGACAACAGCTCCCTGGGAAACACGCCGTATCACCGGGCGCCCAGAGTGATCCACGTCTACACCAAGAACGGGGTCGGGAAAGTCGGAGACAAAGTGTTGCTCGCCATCAAAGGACAGAAAAAGAAGGCGCTGATCGTCGGACACAAGATGCCCGGAGACCGGATGACTCCACGCTTTGATTCGAACAATGTCGTCCTTATTGAGGAGAACGGGAACCCCACAGGGACCAGGATTAAGGTTCCCTTACCGACACAGCTTCGTACGATGGATGGAGACTACTCCAAAGTTCTAGCCATCGCGAGTTCATTCGTTTAATAACATTCATTCATTCATTCAACATGATGTATTTTTCTTCTAATGTCTGTAAAAACATGTTTGTCTTCAGTAAACTTTGAAACACTGTCTTCATTCAGAGTCTGTTTTTGTGTGATACTAAACTCTCTGTCAACATGTTCGACATTTAACTGAGATCTCTCTGTGTGTGTACAGTAAACATGACCTTTGACCCCGGGGTCATTCAAATGTAGGTCACACTCACGTTGTTTTGATCACACTGAACGAGCCGATGAGTGAGGGACATATTTATTAAAGGCACGACATACGTTCACAACACAAGACACATGACTGGCACATTCTCATAACTGCTGTATGACATGGATTCATGTATAAGGCTTTCAGTGTCATGTGATCCCTGTGAATGTCTCTGGAGTGGACGTACAGTGTTTAACTCTGGAACTTCTTCAACTAAAGTCTTAGTGCAAAGTAAAAAAAAAGATCAATACAACTAAAAGTTCAGCTGCTTGACTTCAGTGTCATGGACTGAAGACGACTGATTGTATGAACAGAGAAAACTGTAACAAAGGTCAGGAAATAAAACATCACTGACAGTCTGTGCTGCCACCTAGTGGTGAAGACATGGAAACACCAATCAACACTGAGGGGATCAGTTCTGAACTCGTCCTAATGTCAGGAAACATGAGAGCAGGATGAGACCTTCTCTGTCGACGCTCTCACTTCCTCTGTGTTCTGTTGTCCTTCAATTTAAAACTAATAAACAGGGATTAATGTTAGTATGCTCTGGACATTCACATGATGCTAAATTCAAATATCAAATATCAAATTAAAAGCTGATCACAGCTAATGATTGTTGTCATGCACAGACCCATGCTGCTTGCAGAGATGACAGGTTTGTGTGGCACGGCGACCGCTTCATCTTCATCTTCATACTTCATGTTGGAGGTTTGCATAGTTTAAAAAACTGGTCTGGGAGACTCCTCTCTCTGTTAGTCGTTTGGCTATTCTAGGTACGCTGAGGTGGGAAGTGTTAAGGGGGTCAGCAGCTCTGGAAGGCCGAGGGGGTCGACAGGAACACAGCAGCAGCAGTTTCCAAACCCTCCTTCAGGGAACACGGGCGTCTTCAACCACACATGGTGAGGTACAGCCACTGAGACACGGAACCATGAAGTTAGATTCAGATCAAGACACCTCTGATGTTTTCTTTAGAAGCAGAACTGACCTCTGTTATGTTCATCTCAGCTTCCCCTGCTCCCTCCTTATCAAACTGACGGAAAGACCCTGTGGAGGAAAGTTTCCACAGACGGTCAGAAGAGGTTATGAAAGTTCACCTTCTTTAATTTGAGTTTAAACTTCTGTGAAATCAAGAAGCACTGCTGTAACTTCTGCAGAAACAGTTAGAAGTCCAGACTCTGAAATGTCCCCAACATACCACACATAGAAGATTCACAGCCTTTAATCAGCCAAAGAAACCAGGTCCTGATCAAAACCACAATGCCTAGCTAGGCTTGTCAAATCAGGACTCAATCCTTGACAGAGAGGATTCACACTTTTTAAAACAGTTTCAGATCTGCTGCTTTCTTTCACATCTGGACCCTGCTGGACCAGGTCCTGATCCAGACAGACCACACCTAGACTGCTTTTTTTTGTATTTTCAGATCTCAGCACTGAGCAGTTTAAAGTCCAGACTGAAATGTCCCATCGTCTCAGATGTTTCTGTGCAAAGCTAACAGAACCTCATCTAACATACAACACTGAAGTTAGCATCTGATTCACAGCGTTTAATTCGGCTATTAAGGGGAAGGCTAACGAAACCAGGTCCTGATCCAAAACCACGATACCTACCTGGGCTTGTCAGAGCTGCACTCAATCCTTCACTCTCTGTAAAACACAGCCTCAGATTTGTGAAACCTTTATTCGATTTGTGTAAATGCAAAAAGAGAGATTTTACTACTTTTTGTGTCACCTCTGGACCCTGCTGGAACCAGGTCCTGATCCAGAAAAACCACACCTAGCCTGCTTTTTTTGCAATGAAATCTCTTTATGTTGCATTTTCTGATACTTCAAGTCTATAATATAGAGGTTCTGGATCAGGACCAGGTTGACTGTGCACTAGACTAAAACAAAAGAAGGAGTAAATCTCTTATTCTGCATTTTCAGAAATGGAATAAAGGTTTTAAATATCTGTAATTGTGTTTCTTTAAGGCTGTAGACTCTCCTCAGTAATCTAGTCTAGATCTGAAAGGGGTAGGTATAGTGGTTTTGGATCAGGCTCTAGATTCACCAAGCTGCAAATAAGACGCTAACTTCAGCGCTGTATCAAACATTTAAACTTTAACAACTCAAACTTCAAAAGAACTGAATCTGAAATAAACCCGACATGTGTCTGCCCTGATGACGATGACAGGAGCTCAGTGAGGACTCCTCTCTCATGACATCCTCATCCCAGAATCACGCCCTCATGACGAGTCGCATAACACACCACATGGCTCTTAGTGTTCCACCATACCCCAGGGAGGGTCTCTCTGAACAGACCCAGACTCTGTTTCTGCTCCTACCCTTCCACCTCCTCTGTGTCCACCAAATACTCACTGAACATGGCCTCCAGCTTCACCAGGCAGCAGATGAAGTTGTCGAAGTCGATCAGCTCGTTGTCTGCGTACCGGGCCACCAGAACCTGGTTCAGTCTGTTGTTGAGTTTAAAACCTACAGAGGAGGAAGTGGAGTAAAGGTGTCAGTCCTCAGCTGTGTGAGCGTGTGTGTGTGTGTGTGTGTGTGTGTGTGTGTGTACGGTAAACAAGGCTGTGATTTATAATAAACATACCTGCTGCTTCCACAGCCAGACGCATCTCATACGAGCTCATGGCTCCAGACTTGTCGAGGTCGAACTGTCTGAAGATGACCTGCAGGAGGAGACAGGTTTAGAGAAGAGCAGCTGATGTTTATGATATTAATGTGTTCATACTCACCAGCCACTTTCGGATTTTGTTCCAGAGGAGCTGAAACTCCACGAGTCCTAACCGGGCGCTTCCATCTTTCTGATAAACGCAGAGTCAAGGACGAACAGTCACAGGCGGACAAACAGTGTCATGATGGAGGAGAGTCATCAACATGGATCATATTTACATCCAAAGACAGCCAAAGAACATAATGGTGCAAGTTCATCCTATTTTCTTTTATATGCTTATTATAGTCAGAAAATATAATAAATAAAACACCCATTGAAGCTTCTATGAGGAACTTCAGGTTGTTTTAAGTGAGGGTCTGCACGGTGATGCAGAGGACCAATGACCCCCAACAAACAGCTGGAGTTAACTGAAGTAGATTTCCTTTACAGATAGCTTTACTGTGCTTCAACTTCCCTAACTCTGCAGGCTGAATGCACGTCCCCTTGTGTCTTCTAGAAATCAGTAACATCTCCTTTTTGCACATTAACTTCTGACAGGATACGTCCATCAGGTTGACCATGGTGCGGCAGGATTCTGTGCTGAAGCCGTCCGTCTTCAGATCTTTGTCTGCAAAAGTAAAAGACGGTTACAGAGGATCCATGGACTCAGGTGGTGTCCACTCTGCAGAGGAATGGGACATTTATTACCAACACGCCAACTTTCATAAAGTAAATATAGAAACTCACGCCTGGTGACGACTCGGTTCAGAATGGTCTTCAGCTCCCGGATGGAAATCTCCATGTCCTGGAAACAAAGTCAGACGAGGACAGAGACACGACAGCTTGTTAGACTTTAGTTCAATCTAAGAATAAACATATTATATTATATTATATTAGTCATGCATGAAGCATTTTAAGCTCTTATGTCTCCATTAATGGAGCGACACCTGCTTGCTACTTCAGGCAGACAACTCAAGCTGCACTGCTATACATGTCACATGTCCCACTCTCATATCCATCATCCAGTCCCACCCTCTGCCTCTCAAACTGGCGGTCTATTTAAACTGGGAAAATCTCCCATCTCTCCCTCTGCCTGTCAACGCCTCTGCTGCCCTGCATGCCTATTGCTGAATTTTCTTTCATCCCCACCGCCCCCCCAGCATCCACCTGCAGGCTCTGAGGGTGTTCAGTATGTTTTGCTCATCACTCCTCAATGTCTGCATGTAAACTTATCTGCAGGGAGTGATGAGGCCGGAGCCTGGGCGCCAAACATGAATATGTATTTGCTGCTGCAATAAACAGTTTAAACACGAGTTGTCTGACTGAACTTAAATGTATCTTCCTCCTGCAGACAGCACCCTGCTGCCCCCCTCACTGACACCACACTGAGTTCCCTGAGATGATAGAGTGTGTCAGACACAGATGATCTCCTGCTGTGAGGAGGCCTCAGTGTCCTGAAATAATCTGGAAACGTCCGGAGTGAAGGGATTAGGAAGGTTGTTTTCAGATCTTACCTCTCCTGCTAGCTGAGCGAACATCGACTTGAAAGAGTCATCGATGTCGTCTTCAGTTATTTCTTCCTGCAGAATCAAAATATAAAGACATGATCTAAAGACACGACTGATTTCAATATTTACATCTCCCTGTAGAGTATGATGATGCATCACTGGAACGTACCTCATCTTCTAAATCTGCAGAGATTTGATCATCCAGCTCTCTGCAATTCACAAACACACATCATCAGCATGACGTGGAAATGTCTACACATTCAAAATGCATGAGCTGATATTTCAACCACCACATGAAAGAGACTCGTACTCTGTCTCTGATTGCTTCTCAGTGAAGACTCGGAGCACAAAGTCGGCCTCCTTGCCGGGCTCGAAGGTGGAGGGCACGATGAGGTACTCTCCCGGAGGAAGACGAAGCCGCGTGCTCACCTCCCGCAGGTTGATGAAAGTCTCTGAGCGAGCGCACGAGGAGTTGGACAGGAAGAAGTTCTTCTTCAGGTGGACGTTCTGACAGCCTCTGTACTGAGAGGAGAAGAGACATCATGTGAAGTTTACATCACTGCTGACTGTTAGCAAAGCAGAGGACAGGTCGTTCTGGTGACTTTGACAGCTGTGACTCTTACCTCTTCTGGAATCTGTGTGAGAGAGAAAGAGGACAAATGAATATAATGAGCTCAGGCAGGAGGGACAGGATGCATAAAACAAGGTAAAGAGACTAGTTTGATGTTCCTACCTCATACACAGCAAAGCCAATGGTGTGCATGTCCTGACCCTGGCGTCGGTACCTGCGTCGGTCCTTCTGCATCAGAGCCACCAAAAAACTGCACGCAACCTCGTCATCCTCCGGGTCATCGTCCTCCTCCAGCAGCGTGATCTTATACTGCGGGTTGATCCAGTATGTGTCTGCAAAGATGATGCACTCATGTCACTTACACTTCAACACACAGAGATTATGATCATGCAGTGTTACATGAAGGGCATGTTGTGAGGTTAAACACTCAGGACTCACTGGGGTGGTTCCTGCAGCCTCCGGCCGTGCTGCCTTTCCTCCACGTGCCGTAGAACTTGATGGTGTTCCAGTGACTCATGCTGTCCTCACTCAGAGCGTCAGGACTCAGGTTGCAGATCTCCAGCCGGGAGAACTGCCTGGTGAACTCTCTGAAGGACATCCTGGAAGATGTGGAGGAAAGTTTGGGGTGAGAAACACTGAATGCAGAGAGAGGAAAATCGAGACACCACTCTCATGCACATGCAATAAATATAAAGCAATGATCAGTCATCGTTTAATTATCATTGGCTTAAAATGAAGACCAAAAACAAGGAGGAACGACGGCTGGACACTTATAGATGAGGGAAAAGTCTCTTGACCATTTAAAAGCATACTGCTGCAAAAACCTCTGCATCTTTTGATAATCTAACAATAAAAACTCAAAGCAAAATCAATAAAGTTCTTTTAATCTTCGTCCCAAACTGATGCCAGCTCTAATTCCTTGAACCTCTCATGAGATCTTTTGCACCAAATTCATTTTCAGCATCTTAACAAGCTGATCTGCAGGACAGAGTCTCATACATTTAATTTGTGGAGGTTTGATGCTTATCTTACAGCAAGAAAGTAAAAAGCAGTTTTCCAAAATGTTTAGAATTTCTCCTTTAAATGATCCCTGTGTGAGTAGAACTCTAACACTACAGCCTTTTTGAAATCTTACCAAAACTCGCCGTCTTCCATCTGGTTCAGGTCGTCTCGCTCAGACGGGTCAATCTCATCCCACTCAGAAGAGCTACACATGATGAAACAGACGGACAAGAATAAACATTCAGAATGAGATTTAATTCTCATGAAATTAGACATCAAGAAAGAAAAGTGCTGCATGAAAACAAAGACCAAGTCATGACTGAGACCTGAGCGTTTGAGACTCAGACTTTGAGAGATGCTGAAGTCCAGACTAGTGCAAATCACACACAAATTAAAAACCTTCAGGTGCTCCTTGAATTGATCTGAGACGTTCACAGTCCCAGAAAAACACTCACAAAAACAAATAACAACAATAATAATAATACATTTTATTTATGGGCGTCTTTCAGGTCACTAAAGGTCACCTCCAGTGGCAGAGCCAGGAGGTGACCAGGGGGTGGCCATCGCCACCTCTAAAAACTGATTGGCCACCCTGAAAGTCTTAAACATGATTGGCTGTTTGTCATGTCAGAGGCATTACTTATATTCAGATCAGCTGTTGTGTTTCAGTGAGCTGCAGAGACGGTGGACAATCATCTTCAGTTTGAGTCCTTAAAGAGTTCAGCAGATTTAAATGTTGACTCTCTGTCCAGTTACATTTTTAATGTTAACATTAGAAATCTATAAAAATGTAACATTTGTTAAATTCTTTTATAAAATGAAGTAGATTTGATTATTGGGGGTAACCCTCTTAGGCTTATGTTTTCCACCCAAGTCAAAACTGTGTGGCTCCGCCCCTGGTCACCTCACGTATTCAACAACAATAAATCTGGTTTAATATCAGAGCAAACAGTGTGTGATAAAACAAACAATATAAAAAAGAACACAATGAATGGAGAGCTGAAATAAAAGCCACGTGTGGAGGGTTTTTAAGAAACCTGTTTTTAAGGATTTGAAACTGGGAAGAGATCTTGAGTTACGGGGGGCTGCAGGGCTGAATGCTCGAGATCCCATGGAGGTCAAACGAGCGTGGAGGAAGGAGATCTGAGAGGTATGGAGCTGAGAGAGAGCCCTGAGTCTGATAATAAGGATCTTGAAGTCCATGTGGTATTTGACAGGCAGCCAGTGAAGCTATTAGAGGACAGAGGTGATGTGTTCAATGGAAGGGGTTCTTGTTATGATCCGGGCAGCTGAAATCTGGACCAGTTGAGGTTTATGGAGAAGACCAGAGAGGAGAGAGATTGAATAATCGATACAGGAGGTAACAAAGGAACAGACGAGCAGACTCAGGGGGGAGAGAGGAACTGTGGAGTTGTTAATGGTTAGGGTGAGGTTGTTAGTTTTGAGTGGATTTGGAACCAATAAGAAGAAAGTCTGTTTTATTGCTGCTGAGTTTGAGAAAGTAAGACCTGAGTCGAGCTGCACTTCACCATGGATGATTTGCATCCAGTCACAGTTATGACATTCTAATCTTGAGTCCATGCACGGCTTGTTCATCACTGATCCGCTCTGATGTTAAGCTCACCTCTCTGTCTCTGTGTCTCTCTCTGTCTCTCTCTCTGTCTCTCTCTCTCTCTCTCTCTCTCTGTCTCTCTCTCTCTCTCTCTCTCTCTCTCTCTCTCTCTCTCTCTCTCTCTCTCTCCTCTCTCTCTCTCTC